>NC_135399.1:16550451-16850451 GCF_051989625.1 Stigmatopora argus
AAGCGTGTTTCCTTTATAAATAAATGAGTCCACTTGGCATAAAGCTAGCACGTACGCAAACAGAATTTTTAGCGATAAGAGTTTGTCTTTTTGGTCAAAATCTTGCTTGTAGCAAGGGCAAAAAGCAAAGGAGTTTTTTTTTGTGTATGCATTCCAACGGCAATTATACACTCACAGCCGGCTCTCCTTTTGGATCCAACTCTCAAGAAGTTGTCCGACTCTTGCAGCAAAATGCTCCAATATGTCCACAAGCTGGTCATTAACTGTGGACCAGTGCACGGCGCTGGTCATTTAGTCCACGGATTCATTAGAGCCGTCTTGCAAAACAGCTGCCTTCTGCTGCTACAATCAATGCTAATGAGCGTGGCCAGCCTGGGCAAAATTATCAAAAGTTGGTGGTTGGTTACACACAGTTGTTTGAATAAAAAATGGCACTTGATGCCTCGTTATGGGTGACAGTAATAAATATTGATTCATTTGGAGGCAGTCACTTGTCACATGATACCTTTTAACTATATATATACCGTATTTTTCCAACTTTAAGTCACACCTGACTATAATTGACACTTTTGGGAATAAATATTGATTCATTTGGAGGCAGTCACTCATCAGATGATACATTTTAACTATATTTACACCGTATTTTTCCGACTTAAAGTCACACCTGAGTATAATTGACAGTTTTGGGTGGGCATTTTTTATTTTCTCAGAAACCAGGAACCCAAATATGTTAAAGTAACAATACTAACATTGAGAACAACAGGTGAAATTGGCTTCTATTAACATAACAGTTTTGCTGATAACTATAGCCTAAAAAAGTAAAATAGCAGTCGTCAGAGAGAAAGGAAAAACATACATATAAGTCGCACGCTTGGACAAGCTATGAAAAAAGTGCGACTTATAGTCCGGAAAATACGGTAACTGACAGCCCTTTGCATTCGTTGTTAGCCATGAAAAAAATGGACACACGAATATGTAAAGAAACGTGGCTTGCTCACTTGCAATAAACCTTCTACTTATTGAAGATAGGAACATTTGAAAAAGACAGGAAATATGATGCCATTCTTTGTTTGGACTCCTTTGAAAAAGTCCCCCGTATATTACTTCTTGATACCCAAGAACTGTATTCACTATCAAGTGTACGTGCAGAAAAAAAAAGGTCATTAAACGTTGACGGTTTAAAAAGCTGTTGCACCATTATTAGGGGGCTGAATAGAAAAGGGAGGTCCAAAAAAAAGTAAGGCTCACCTCAGTGGTTATTAGGCTTTCATTATTCATTTAGTTGACTTAATAATTCATCGGCACAACGGTGAAACGGGGCTTGAGAAATTTCAGGTAGGTCGGCAAAAGACGCATTTGGCTGACAGGCGCTTTCTTTCGGTCAAGTAAGTGCTTCTCTTGCCGTTTTAATCGTTGGCGTATAAACATCGGCATTTGAATATTTCATGTCCGTCGACTTGTTTTCTTTAATTATTCAGTTTACCGTAACATCCTTCCTGTAAGGGCAGGGCAGGAAGAAGGGAGTGTAAATTGACCAAGCTTATGTCATAACAACTGCTACTTCATTCACACGAAGAAGAAAAAAAGATTTAACTCTTAAGTGATAGTTTAAATGTTATTTAATGAGAACGCCAAGTACACTAACAATAATCACATTTATGTCACACCTGCAGTTGCTTGCACCAGACAAACAAAACAATATATGTTACAATTTTACCCTATGAAACTGTATTTTAGGGCGAAATACTCGCCTGCATGAAAAAAAAGTGTTTTTTTGTTAAAAATGAACAATATTGCAAAACTAGTTCTTGTACATGTATAGAACATAACTTCAAATTTTATTTCATGGTTTACAAGTGCTCAAATGTGGCCATATGTTGATCTAATTCCTGAAAAATGATGCAAAATGATCATTTTTAGGTATACATTGGCACATACGTTGATACTTTTAATCACACTTTTACAATCTGAAGACAATATTAAGAATTGCACAACTTGAAATATGACTTTACTATTTTGGGGGGGGGCAAAGTGATGGATAGCACAAGACTAGACCACGTCAAGCTTCATGCAACAATCCGTCCCTGCCCCGGTAAGGCCATTCATCCCACAATCCAGTGGTCAGGCTCATTTATCTTTGTCTTCACATCCTTCCACAAGCCAAGTAACCCGACTCCCGTTGTTTTTCTGCCTTTGACAAATTCCTGTCACCTATTTGTACTGGCGAGGAAACGATATAGAAGCTGTCGGTTGAGGAATGTCGACGTGTGGTCAAGGTCAACTTCGACTTGTTCAAAACGGACGCATTATGCAGCATGTCAAAAGTATTTCCTTTGATTATTTAGTTAGGTGAGGTGACAAAATGAATGTTTACAAGTTGGTTTCAGTGCGAAACGCATTATGTATACTTTGCTGAGAAACAACACATGACAGGATTCTAATTTCAGAGGGTTGCCAGATCATTATCCAGGCGCATATATCCAACTATTCCCAGGAAGTCTGAATCTGTTTCTTTTTACTTGTTTCTGTAGCTATTTTACCCCAGTTTTTTTACAAAAGCATTCGTTTATATTCATTTCCTAAAACGATTTTGTCATCATTATTTTCTCCTCCCAATATTCAGCAATCAAAACACTCTGTATCATAGCAGTGAAATCAATGAAACTGCTCGAACTCAATTGGCGTTATTTGCGTGTTCACTCGCCGTGTTGATGAATCACATTTGATCGTGAATTGGATGCACTTGCCAGGCAACACATAATCACGTAAGGGAAGGTCTGCCATACTGTGCGCTAGAACTTCCAAAAAAACATTGACAGGTACACTAACTAAACAGTAGACATTATTTTATTGAGAAAACTGAAATGAAAATGTACAAAAAATACTCTTTGCTTGTTGTGGTTACGGTCAAATCCCATCTTTGATAGGTAAAAATCCTCTACAATGACAGATAATGGAAAAAAAAATTTTCGTAGCATTAGCCGTTCGGGTTTAAGACATTGTGGAATCTCATAATTTTAAGCAGGGATAAATACACAAGCACAACCGCAATAGAAAATACTATCGGTGAATGAGGCATTTGGTTTTAATTTACCCTTCACACACACGGTGATTAATTTAAAGCTACAAATGAGGTTGGAGCTGTCTTACGGAGCAGCTTAGTTACGTTTCCCTACAGCCAATCAGTCGATGGCCCTTTACGGCGGACATCATCTATCTGCATTTTGAAGATGGCCTCCTTTGGTGGTCTATGAGCCGAGAGCGTGGTCTCATCGCAGACACTCCAAGCACCTCTTATGTCTCCGCTCTTGACTCAGCGACTGTATATTTGCTCGCACTTTATGGTCGTTTATGGCCCTGGCAAATTGCAGGTTGATTTCGCCGTCGGTCTAACCCACTGTGCGTTTATGACTGCTTGGTTGTCGTGAGTGGGAGGCGTTTTTTTATTTTTTTGAAGGGGTGTGAGCTGTGGTTATTGTAGAAAGAGGCACCGAGGACCCTTAATATCTATTGTACAAAGAAATCTATAAAAAGAAAATGGCAGATCACCATATTACTTGTTGGATGGCTCCCGTGAGCTCCAGCAGATGACAAGCAGTTGCGATAATGAATCTTAGGGTGTGGCGTTATGTAGCCGTGCTCTGCTGGATGTTGGGATATTATTTTAAGTCAAAACGAGAACAAAAGGCTAAGATATAGATACAGAAATGGCTCACGAGGACATAAATTGGGACAACTATTTCATACCGACTCAGACGATGTGTTATTCATTCTTTTTCCCAACCGCTTATCCTCACAGGGGGTGCTGGAGCCTACCCCAGCTGACTTTGGACACCAGGCGGGGGGCAATCGCGGGAGACAAAGGACACCCAATCATAGATAGGGACCATTTAGAGCAAGGGTGTCAGACTCGGGTTGGTTCACGGGCCGCATTAACGTCAACTCGATTTTATGTGGGCCGGACCATTTTAGATATAATATTTAGATTTTTTTTAATAAATTGATTAAAATAACTAGATTAAAAGCCCTGAATATTCAGTTTTTTTTAGCCAGATTTGGCCCCCGGGCCGCCACTTTGACACCTGTGATTTAGAGTGTCCAACCAGCCTAGTTTTCATGAATTTGAGATGTGGGAGGAAATTAGAGCACCCAGAGAAAAACCCACGCAACATGCAAAATTCACCCAAAGAGGTCGAAACGCACCGGGGATCAAACCCTCGATCTCAGAACCCTGAGACGGATAGGCTAACCCCTCCTCTACTTAGCCTTCTTACCTGTAAATTGTTTTTTTTTAATTTCAATGAGTAAAATTGGACCGCCACGTAATAGAAAATACATCGACTGTAGTTGGGAAATTTGTAATTAGGAATTTGTTTGCTAATACTTTGGGAGGCGGAGCTAAACCGGTAGACAACATTCCCAGGGTGCAAAATTATTCCAATGATATCCCCCTCCCCACAAAGCCCAGCACAAACAAACGCGGTTTCATCTATTTCTATGGGGACGACGCGCGGCATCTCCCGAGAATTTCCCGAATCCCTTTTGGTTTGCATCAAGCGAATATTAATCAAACAAATTCGGAGAATATGGATAATGGATCTGGTTTTGAAGTTCAAAAGCAAAAGTGGTAATTACAACATGGCTTTTTCAGTAGAAGGATTTTTCTGATGAGATTTTGTAAACATGGCGCAAGGCATCCTCTAGCTTTTGTAGCCATTATTAATAACTTGTGCATACTTCGTGAGCGTAATCAGTCCAGGTAGCTTAATAGCATGCTCGCGCTTCTCTTTGATTTGATTGCGGGTGCTTTGATGAGAGTCTTTGGAGATATCCCGAGCCACGTGACGCACGCCATCCTTGAACACCTGATGCCTCGGAAGGGATCCTTGTTGAATACAAACACAAATGAGCAAAAAATGTAATAACCTGAGAAATAGGACCGGAAAATTTGCTGACCTATATACCAGCCAGTTTTCATGCGCTTTCATTTTTTTTTTTCTAGCTGCCCTCGTTATTATTTAACTGTGGCCTCAATGTTGGTTTGTCTGATGGGTCTATTTGTATGAATGTAAACGATGATTTATTACTATTTCTTAGATATGAATGAATGCCTTACAGTGGTATTAAACTGAACTGACAGTAAACAGCGGTAAGGCAAATAGTGAAAGATTCATTCAAAAAAAAAAGCAGACGAGTCAAAATAAACGATGCCAACTCTGTTATGCTTCCTATTATTTATCCTCTGCTCACAATACCTAATATTATACTGATTAACCGGGGATTGTGTTAAAATGTGAAACTCAATCTTAATAATAACATTATGAGATTGTAAACAGGCAGTGCATCAAATCTCGTAGCAATTTCAGCCATCATTTTTGCTGCAAGAATATCTTGTGCATACTAGGGATTTATTTGCATTACAATTGTTATTTATATATATTTTTTTGTTGAATTTCCTCCCCCCAGGTTTTGATGACCGAGACACAGACCTGTTTATGTGCGATACCAACACTTGCAAGTTTGACGGCGAGTGCCTAAGAATTGGGAACATGGTGACTTGCATTTGTGACTTTAAGGTAAGCCAACTACGCTTTTATAATCCTATCATTCTATCAGTTTTCTTCTTCTTTGTTTTCTCACAAGGCAATACCTGTGCCAAAGCCATCTCCAAACTCTTCCATGCAAAACACGAAATAGAAAATGATCCAGGTTAAAATAATGTGCAGCCGTATAATATTCATTTTTCTGCGTAATGTTTGGAATACGTTTGCCTCCGATGATGAATGAACTTACGGATGAATGTTGGCCATTGCTTTCACGTGAACAAATTCAGAGGGAGAAACATCTGAGGGACTCGCTGAGGAGAAAGCCACGGGGTGGAATCAATGGCGCTCATTCATTGCATAGACCAATTAGATTCTCCGCACACGGGCTCTTCCCAAGACTTTCTCACTGCGAGTCAAACGTATCCATCTTGGTATCAGAAGCCTCGCAAAGATCAGATAAATTATAACAAACTGATCCCAGTTTGAGAAGCTTTTTAATCTGGACAACCACGTTGTGATTGTTATTAGTCAATCTAAAAAAGGGGGTAAATGGTGTTGTTGCTGACTCCCAAAATGTCATATTTTCTTAACAAAAATATGTGTACTCATGGACCAACAGAAGATTCAAAAATACTTTAAAAACGATTGCCTAGAAGAAACATTTTACTGCAGCATTCAATTATGCTTTGAATGTGATCCCTAAATTAATCTAATCCTTGCTTATGACCAGTTATAATTTGATATGGTGGTGGCTGGATGTGATGAAATCATTGTTTTCAGTTCTTTTTCTGCAAATACTCTTATTTTGCCAAGTCGTTTCATAGTCCTTTAGAGTAAGTTTAAATTCTGACTTCCAAAAAAAACAAAGTGCTTATTTTAAGACTCATTTTTTTTCACTCAAACAGTGAATCTGTCATTCATTCATTTTCCCGAGCCGCTTATCCTCCGAGGGTCACGGGGTGCCGGAGCCGGGATACACCCTGAATTGGTAGCCGGCCAATGGCAGGACACGAGGAGACTACTAACAACCATGCACACAAACACACAAACACACACTCATAGCTAGAGGCCATTTTGAGTGATCAATCCGCCGACTATGCTTTGGTATGTAAATACACATTTTTATTCCTTTATTCAAAAAAAGAGGTCTTCATATCAGTACAGACTTGATAATGCTTCACTTACTGCTTTGTCGATACGTATAAAAAATACAAAAGTTCAAATCGATATCTAAAACTGTGTGTAAAATTGAGGGCTTTACTTCTCTCACCCATCGTGAATCTTTGCACGTCACAATGAAATCTTAATCACGATCAGTATTCTGGAGCAAAACCTTGGCGTTTCACAGTTTAGTCACGCTTGTAATAATGGCTCCTCCAAAAGTTAAACACCCTGGAATAGCCAAGATCAGAAAAAAAAACTCCAATAAAACAAGCCGTTGGACGTTCGATTGGATGAAACGCCTCTAAAATCAGATCATGAATGCTCTTCTGTTTTGAACACGCTGAATGATTTTGCACATTCTCTCCCCCAAATTGGAATAACAGACACCTATGCGCAGTTTTTGCTTGAGGGCAGATTAGCCCATTTTAATTTATGTAAACCCTGTCGACTTTGCAGTCAGGGAAAGTTGAATGGGAGCTTCTTTAAACATGGTTCCACGTGTCCTCCCTGACATTTTAATTCATATTATGCATCTTAATCTACTTTTGCTCAGCCAGTCTTTCGTTGACAGAGATGGAATAGATCTAGAAGAAATTTGGGATCGCGTTTGGGCGCCATTTGGGTGGCCCGGTTGCGATTCCTTCTCGTTTGATGCTGCTTTCACATTATTCTCTGAAAGCAGTCTAATGTAAGTGTCCTGGTAGCAAGATGGCCGAAGCTGTGCGTACTTCAAAGAGCTCGCCTTGGTTCAAGTGTTGTTGATTTCTATGAGAAGAAGGAAGGTCGGCATGTCCTCCATGTTTCAATAAACCAACGCTCTTGGGAGTTTGGGGATCCTTTTATTATATACCAAGGGAGTCAAACTCGGGTTGGTTTAACATCAACTTGATTTTTTGGGCCGGACCATTTTAGATATAATATTTAGATTGTTTTAAATAAATGGATTAAAAGAACTGGATTAAAATCCCTGAATATTCATTTTTTTTATATATCTAAAACAATGTTTATTTAGCTTTTTTTAAAATATATTTTTAGATTTTACAAAATGATTTTTGAACTAAAAGCACAGAAAAAAAGGATTAAAATATTACAATTATTGATTTAAAAGGGGGAAAATCAGGAAATGTAATATACATCTATACTCTTCATTTTAATTTGATCCTAAAACAGAAAGTCGGCACTCATGATTTACTTTCCCGGGCAATACAAAATGATGCGGCGGGCCAGATTTGGCCCCCGGGCCGCCACTTTGACACATGCTATATACTATAAGGAAGAAATACTTGGACTCACAGTTCTCGGGTCCTGGGTTCAATCCCAGGTCGGTCCTCACTATGTGGTGTTTTTATGTTCTCCTTGGGCTTGCGTGGGTTTTCTCTGGGTGCTCCGGTTTCCTCTCACATTCCAAAAACATGCATGCTATTTGGTTGAACACTCTAAATTGCCTAACCCTAGCTATGATTGGCTGTCCTTTGCGATTGACTGGCTACCGATTCGTTGGGATGGACTCCAGCCCCCCCTGTAAACATTGTGAGGAGAAACTGTTGAGAAAATGAACGGATTAATACTTGTAAGAGTGTCTGGGTGCCCAACGGGCCTCGGAAACCCTAGAAAAGCAGACAATGGTTTCTAACAGCTAATTGGAAACAATAAAAGAGCCCTTATTTTGCACGGGGCTAGCTGTCAGGGAGAGCCGCTTCTGATGCAGACCTCCTTCCATATATTTGCATTCATTTACCATCTTTTTATCTGATCTGAGTGTTTGTGTTGGGAGACATTTATTACCTGGGCCTGGCCCGTAAAAATGTCTGGGATGGTAACGGCGAGGAGGATGGCGAGCGCTCACCTCGGATGACATTGCGCTGCAATTTGCTGACTGTTGCTTAAAAGTGGTCGTTTTTTACCCAGCTCGTTGCCTGGTGATGTGACTTTATTACTCGCATCTCAAATAATCTCTATTGCAATGGAAAATATAATTATTGCAACAGTTTTGCCTTAGGTTTTTGCTTCAATTCAATGCGAATTGGGTGTACTGGTTTTTACGATCGTGGTAAAATTGATTCATCTTTACAAAGGATAAATCATCTTTTCTTGTTATATTTTCCGTCTTCAAAAGTCTGTTGTATATTTGATATTAAAAGCAAGAAGTCCATGTTTGTTGTTGGGCGGTCTCAGATTGAATGAGTTAAACAATTATCACATTGTGGCTACCATGATGCTATTTGTTTGCCTCATTATGGTGTTTTTCCTGTTTTTTATAGCATTAGATATCTTTTTCATGGAAGACAAGGCTATTGGGTTGTTTTAAATAACACTGTGTAATGCTCTTTATGTTCAGCTGGACCGTAAAGTTAAAAGACTTTTTATTCTTGGATGAAAGAACTGCTTGTTGTCAAGTCAGTTGGGTTGTGTTCACAATCACGCCCCCAAATATTTCTGCCTCCGGTTATTTATCGCGAGAAACTTTGAAATGAGGTCTCTTGTATCATTTTTAAAATGAAAAAAACTGGGTTAGGGTTTGGGGTATCCACAAATATTTACTCCAGCGATATTCAATCACCAACAGCGACACTCGAAATCTGTGTGATTTGTTTACCAAAATCTTTTTTCCAAACGCCTTAAGAAGCTAATCAGCGCTTGTGTTACTAGATCGACTTCGGCAAGCCAAACGTGATTGAACAGGGCGAGTGAATACATCTGAGAGGCGTTGAACAGACTCGTAAATCACGGCGTGGCATTTGTCGGGGCCAGATGAGTGGTCAGCGCCGCTCGCTCGCTAGTCTTCTCTCATCAGTGAGCGCCTTCTGCCGGATCGCTGTCTTCTCAGCGGTCGCTCCTGCTGTTGATTGTGCAATTATCAGGACTTGGATCTTTGATTAAACTTTTTTTTTTCTACCATGATTAATTCCTTCTTCAAATAACAGTGTGAAGTTCATTCCAAAGCCAAACAAGCAAGCCCAGATGGAGTACCAGCAAACACATCATGTCACTTATCTTTAAAGATTACATGGTCTTAAAAAAACAAAACCATTGGATTTTGCAAATATGTCTTTTTGCTTTTCTTATTTTTACGCTTCGATTTGAGAAAACATTACAACAGGGGTGTCAGACTAGGGTTGGTTCGCGGTTCGCGTTAACGTCAACTGGATTTGGGCCGGACCATTTTAGATATAATATTTAGCGCTGAATATTCCGTTTTTTATAGATCTAAAACAATGTTTATTTTAGCTTTTTTTCAATATATTTTTAGATTTTACAAAATGATTTTTGAACTAAAAACACAGAAAAAATGGATTAAAAAATGACAATGATTGATTTAAAAGGGGGAAAATCAGGAAATTTAATATGCATCTATACTCTTCATTTTAATTTGATCCTAATACAGAAAGTCGGCACTCATCATTTACTTTCCAGGGCCACACAAAATGATGCGGCGGGCCAGATTTGGCCTCCGGGCCGCCACTTTTACACATGTGCATTACAACATACTTTAGCCTGAACAAGGAATGAAGAATATTACGTATTCAGTACGTAAAGTTGTTCGTAGATGCCTATTTTTTTCTTATGCTGTTTCCTCCATCTCATTCCATCCTTCGTTGACCTTCTCTGGTTGGTCCAATTTCAACTCAGCTTTTTTGGCAAGATTTGTATGGTGTTCATGGGGGGATAATTATAGATACTTGAGTTCATTAAAATTCCAAGTCAGACTTTATTCAGCAGTAAGTAGTTTTAGTCTGCAAAACATTGATGCACTCTGTCACGGCATAAAGAGTACGTAGTGGATCGTACCTTCCCGTTTGTGCGCCATTTAATATACCCCTGCCGTTTAATATACCCGGGTATATTAAATGGGGGGGGGTATATTAAACAGCAAAATACGGTAAGTCGGATTCCACCGTTGAAGTCAAAATGTGCCATGCAGTAGCTAAACGCAAACATCGATTGGTATTTCAATTCATTGAAAACTGGACAAAGTAGCACCATCAATTTCGTTATACGCAGCTGTCTATGATAGCAATAAAGGCTTTTGATGGATTGATTGATTGAAAAGAAGAGTGTGATCACACGACCCAGCATCGTTTCCCGTAATTTAGATGTAATTAGCCCATCTACAGCTCAACTGTGACGCTAAATTAAAAAAAGTAGTTGCCCCAGCTGTCTGATTTATGTAAGCACTGAGTGAAAGTTTGATCATTCCAAAGATTCCCCGCGTTTTCAAGGCGTGTGAGAGTCTTCTTCATCAGCGCTGGCCTGGCCGCCTTGATTGTAATTATTCTCCGGTGACGGATAGGGCCGGCGACAAAGACGGAGAAGGTGGAGAAAATTGCAGCGAGCGTCTCTCCCGAAAGATAGAGCAAGTGTGTCAGCTCCTCCGTGACTCGGAGCTCTGCCCGTCAGACAGCATTACAGAAAAGCTCGTCTCCCGTGACTTGGCTCAGGAGATTCCACCGGGACGTACGACGTACGGCCCAGGTCCTAATCAAGAGAAGACTGCCAATATGATCAAACGGCAGATCCCCGTGCCAGACAACCTCCTACCGTCTGTCCCCCACCGTTACTCCAAACCTGTCTTTTCCTCTGCCTCGCTCGCAAAAAAAAAACTCGCCGTGGTATCTGGCGCCCGGCCAGTGTGACTTTGTCTCTGCATCCATTGTGATCAGTGTTTGAAAACAAGACACCGCCGAGTTAGAGTTTGTCACTTAACCGGACAACGTTTCCCGAGTCCCCCGTCAAGGGACAAAGGCTCGGCTCACGCTCCACGACGGCATCCGTCGAGTCGCCGTTTGATGGCTTTTGCTTGATGTTTATTGCCGAAACAAAGCCAGAAATAATTGGAAGCGGCAGAAGAGTGAGAGGAATATTTTATCTGACCGTTATATCAGAAAGAATTCCCTTTGTGATGTATAATTTGGCGCCTGCGGAGAAGACTGCAAGGCAGCAGAAAAATCCCAATTTTAGGGAACATTTTCCATCAAATATAGCAATAAAACCAAAAATCACGGCAATAAATTTAATCTAGGCCAATGAGTCAGGTGTTCCCTGTAATACATGTTAATATCCATAATCCTGTTGACATGGAAGAAAAGACAAGTCGTTTTTTTCTCAACATGTTGGATTGATTTAGCTAGTTTAATGGCTTCTTTTGTAGGGCTGTACTTTTATACTTTTCACGTCGTCCTCATTAGGGTCACAAATGAGCTGGAGCCAATCCCGGCTGACTTTGGTAGCGAAAAGCAAGAAATACTTTTGAATGATCGATTGTCAAATACCGACCGTATAATCAATGTTTCATGGCCTCGTTCTTCAAATGTTAGACTACAACCAGACTAGTAATATCTAAACAACAAATCCCTGCTAATCTTTCCTAGTTTGCAGGCTAGCAATACCACTAATACTAGAATTTAGGGCACCTACTTGTTATTTGAACTAAGGACTGTTTTTGACCACAGTAAAACAGACGTAAGTAAACAAGTCAAGTACTGGACTAGGACTAGAATGAAACGATTACCAGACTGCCATTCTACTGCGAACACCCACCCTTGAACCGATTTAGAACCAGAATAGTCTCAGTTTCGAACAAGGCTGAAACAAGGTAAAGTATGTATACCAATGAAAGAGGTATGCCAATTTGATATCAAGACTTTGCAAAGGAACTGACCTAAATGTTCAAGACAAGTTTTTCTTTCATATAGGTGATTTGGCAGATGATTTCAAGGTGAAGTTATGACTGACTGCATTTTCTAATGTGAAACATAAGTCTTGTTCATTATTTTTAATGAGAACGGTAAAATATCGAGTATCATTTTGTGTTGGTTACGAAAAATTAATTCAAGGTTACGTTGTTTTTGCTAGCTGATGTGCCAGATGGTTATTTTGAAAAACTTTTAAAAATAGATCGAGGAGACTACTTCATTGAAACTATTTGATGAGGGGTCTTTTTTTAAATGTTATCCTATGGAAAAGACAAAAAAATAAAGTTAGGTACACAAATGTTTGTGGTGAGGCTCAGTTGAAGAGTTCTTGTTAAATGGCTTTAAAAGGTGGAAAAGGTCGATACAAGTGTGAGACCATTTAACATTTAGCAAACGATCCCTCATAACTTGCCTTACTTATTTTACAAATCCAGTTGTGGAGTGCAAAGTTTGTGTCCTTGAACTTTAATCACTTTGAATGGACAATATTTCCAGGTTAATGGAGCACCTCCAAGGGTTTTACAGGATGGAGACAGATGGGGGTCCAGTCTTAAAAAAAATGAACGAACTACCTTTGGTTACAGCTGTGGCCCCCTCATTGGTGGTGGGCTGAAATGTGAGCGTTACAATCCTCCTGAATGGAGGATTTATGGCTTGCTTCATGCGTTATACTGCACATAGTTACCTAACACACAGGGGAGTGAGTTAAAATTAATGATGGTAGAAAGGTGGAAATCATCTCCACTCACATGGAATTTCCTCAAGTATTTCCTCCAGATGATCAGGGCACAAGAAAGACGATATTTTTGGTCTCGATTTACCTGGCACCATTAGAATTTTTCTGCTTTCAGTCAAAAATATTTGAAAAAAGGACTATTTGACAGACGTCTGGATGAAACAGATGCTTGAAAAAGCAAAAATCCTCAGAAAATCGGGCGTCTCCTTCACCACCAGAAGCCCAGAAATGTCTCCGTGCCAGATTTGATCAAATCACAGCTTTGATAAGTGGGACGAGGCATCAAATTGTGCCTCTGGGGTGTCCGGCTGAGAAAGTCGGGAAGATGACCACTTAGGCGAGTGAGAAAATGGCGCTAACACGCCGAGGGGCTCATCAGAAATAGAACGTGCTGGGGCGGTTCCGTCTCCGGTCCTCCGAGGCTAGCCCCACTTTTATGGAGATAGTATTTATTATTGATAGAGGTGGATGATAGCCACGGGATGAATTGCATAATCCTTAGTCGCTTCTAATGGATCCAGGAAATGGATCAGGCTTTCTGTCAGGCTTCTATTTGGATAAGACATTTGAATTTTGCTGTGTTTGGTTGAATCTTGGGGAATTGTGCCGTTCTGGCAGCAACAGATGGTGCCAGTCACTCACCGTGGCATAGATGCCATTCGTGTGATTATTTTGTGTAAAAAATAAGGAATTTATGATGTTTATGAAGAACTACAAGACCCTGTCCTCCCCTGGGACGATTTAGGGGGTTCGTGAAGGGAAAACGAAATGCGGTAGCTGTAGAAAAAAAGTGACTTGCTCAAAAGGTTTTTTAGCACAAATAGGCTTTCTGTCGTCGGGTTGAAAGTAATTTTCATGGCCTTCATCATTTGAGTTTTTCCTTGTGCAGATTCTCGTTTAACAAGCTGAGATATATTCACTCCTTTTCCAATTTCAAATGTAGAAATTGATTTTACATAACCCAAGGTCTAGCCTTGGTAACTTCAAACTTCTTTTTGACCAATTACCGTATTTTCTGCAGTGTAAGTCGCACTTTCATCTTCAGCATAATCATCTTAAAAGTTTTGTTCCCGATGATCATTTCTGGATGTTCATTGCACAGGAAGTGACATTTTCTTCCTCAGCTTCATTAAAGGTCCACCATTTCAATCGGATCGGATCTCCACGTGCGTGGTTTGAATCTCAAAGCTTCATTTGGGCAAAGCATTTGAAGGTGTTGGAGTCGGAGTTGAGCGCGCCACCACGCTCACCTCCGAGTTTTTCTGCAACGTCGAGAAATGCCAAAGTTGTTCCTGAAATTCTTTCTATATGCCACACATGCTGATGCAGCGATAGCGGCGCGGCGAAGCATTTCATTTCCCCCCGTTTTATGTCAGGGTAAAGCCTGGGAAGCTTGAGTGGGAAAGTTCCCAAGAGTGTCCTTCAGCGGAATAAAATCTCTTTTCAGCAGTTCTGAGCCACTGGCTCTCCGTGTGTAGGAGGATTGCGCTGCCCGATGAGCCTCCTGTGAAATCGCAATTCATTTAGTCGTCCTAGATGAGTCTGTCTTCATTCCGGTCCGCCTGTTTTCTTCACGCCTCTTTTGCTCACTTTACTTTGGACGGTGGAATTTGTGCTGGTGTTTGCTGACATTGGTTGCAAATGTTGTCAGAGAAAACCATTTCCAACTAGATTGCGATCGGCGGACGAATGGCTAGCGCGTCGGCCTCACGGTTCTGGGGTCATGAGTTCGATTCCGGGTTGGTCCTCACTGTGTGGAAATTGCGTGTTCACATGCATGGGTTTTCTCTTAGTACTCCTCTTTACTCCCACATCCTAATTTCATGCATGTTAAGATAGCTGGCTAAACACTCTTAATTCCCTAATCCTAGCTACGATTGGTTGTCTCTTGTTTCCTCATGCCCTGCGATTGGCTGCCATCTGATTCAGAGTGTTCCCTCGCCTAGTCCCCTTAGTTTGCTCCAGCACCCCCTGCGACTCTTGTGAGGATAAGCCGTACAGAAAATGAATGAATATATTGTCATCCATCGAGGACCAATCATAATTAATGATCGCCAACAAAGTACCTTGTCAGTTTTAGGCAGAGCTTCTCATTTTAGGGGTTTTCAGAAAGAGCCCCGCCCCAAAAAACATTCCACACAATGTGGCATTGATGCACACATTTTCATTCAAAAACCTGTGGAAAAGTTATTTTTGCCATCAAACATTATTCAATTATTGCCAAGTTCAACCATGCTTTGTTGAGTCTCCAAAGTCTTGTCGTTTCAATCCAAAAGTTTGTGTGCAAATGTCAGCTGTTTCTGGTCGACTTGGAGGATGACTTGCCCGGATTCATATTCATGCACGTCTCCTAATGAGCTCTGGGTCTCCAGCAGCTTCTTGTTTTAGGCGCATACCCACAGATTAGCACAACATCGGAGTCATGTGAATTTCTCCCGGGCGTCTGCTTGTTTGTTAGACAAGACGTTGGTCTCTTTCTCGATATTTCTAGCACAGAGCGTGTCGTACTTTGCTCGGAATGTCTGTTTTGAAAGTAAGAACTGTTGTAAAAAGCCACAAAATGTCAGGTCGGACAAAAACAAACCCTTCAAAGTTGTCTTTATTTCTCAAGTGGAGCAGCAGGTCAACCCATTTATGGCTACTTTCATCTTTAATTCCCATTTCTACTACCACTTGATTTTTACCTTCAGCTCTCTTCATCCCTGAACTGAAACATTGTTTACTCCTGTGCGATTTCCCTTTTGGCCTTCAATTTACGCATAAAATCTTGTTTTTTTTCTCCTCTGTCCACGAATCAGCTTCTCTCCTTCCGTCTGATTTACGACCCAACCGAATTCCCCTTCTCGATGCTTCGCTTCGACTCTTTGTGTACAAACGAAACAACGAGTCGAGGCCACAATATATAGTACTGGTTCAAATTTGTCAACACAAGACAGAACCACAGCAGCCCCTGCAGGAAACAGGATGGATAAAACAAATGACATCATTCACGCAAAAATAATATGGCATACGATACGACAAAGCCGAGTCGTGCTGGTGCTGTGTTCGTGCAGCTTCTTCTCGGAGAACTAGCCTTGCGGTTTGAAGAGGTTTTGTCAAGACCAATGTGTGGATCGATGTGCCCTTGTGTGTACTTGTGTGTGTGTTTTTTGGAGCTCCGTAGACAGCAGGCACATAAGGCCTGGCCATATGCTCCTGACCAATAACCTCACTTTCCTGTCTGGAGAGAATTATAGAAGATCAAATTCTACTGGCCTCTCTCACCCCCGTGTCTTATTCCCATGGTTCAAACCCAGGGGTAGGGAACCTATGGCTCGGGAGCCATATGCGGCTCTTGTATGTGGCTCTCCAAGGTCAAATATGGAAACGCCTGGTGAAATTACTGAGTCCCGATCGCAAAAAATCGGAGCATCACTTTAGCGTCGACCTCTAACCCCATTAAATCATATATATTTAATTTAACTTATACCTTTCTGCATGTTTACTCTCACTGATTCTCATTGATTAGCAACAGCGTAGCAATGTTGTCAAAAGAATTCAGAGACTTTTGTTCTTTAAAAGTGACAAAATGACTAAAAAATGCACACATGGTCAAATATTTTGAAATTCTGAGTATGGCTCTTAATGAATAACGTTTGAAAATATGAATTGTTTATGGCTTCCTCTGTCAAAAAGGGTCCCGACCCCCTGAAAAAGTATGTTAAACTTCCTTGCACGCCAAATTACGCTCTATTATGTATAATTTCAATTTCACATTATGATCGTCCGTATAGTGATGCTTTGAGATATGATCAAAATATGTGTCGTTTTTCGAAGGATTTCATTGTCCTAATTGGTGAGTGTATATTTGAGATAGCCTTAAGTGATGCCAAAAATATGGCAAAACTGTTTAAATATTTACATTTTACAGCTATGTTAAGAAATACATTCCACAACATTAACATGTAATGTAACACAGAACGTTTCTTATTCCGGAACGTTTCTTATTCCGGAACATTCCCAGGTTACTTCTTTTGAGCTACGTCGTTTTGCCGAGATCCTGTTTTGTTATTGATCGGTATGAAGTGACAATATTGGTATTGTGACAACATTACTGTAAGGATCCACTGTTGGAAATCTTCCGATGGATTTGAAAAGCAAACGTTATTAATAATGAGGCTGAGAATTCTAAAAAAAAATGCTCTTTTGACTAAACGTCAACACCATCTGTCGCATCCGTTTGGTGCTGATCAGGTAATCTACAGAACCCTGCCAACTCTGCCTCCTTTTGAAAAAAACAACAACAACTGTTTGGACATCCTGTGAGTCACAACATTCTGCCTCACGCAAAGCTGAAGGCAAATAAGAAAAATGCTGCAATCACAGACTCCAAGTAGCTTTTGACACAGACTATTAAACGGCCACCTTTGTTTCTATTTTCGTATCGCTGAGGCGGAACACAGACAAGGAGAACAAAGACGGAGAACAAAGTGCAGCCTAATGAATACTGTGATAACAAGGTCAATAGTAAAAGCAAGAGAGTAGGGCAAAGGAGACTATTTTTTGTGTATGGCGAGATGGGTTGGCTATGGCAAGAGCTCAGAAGAATTTGCATCTACCGTAAACACACCGATAAAAAGCCAGGTTTTGGCAGCGGCATTCAGAAATATGATCACAATTAGAGTGAGATGAGAAAATAAATCGCTCCCACTGCATGAAAAACAGAATCCAAATTTTTCCTTGTGAATGATTCTCATAACTAACTAAATTTGATCGCAGTTTAAAATATCTTCCTTACAAGTGATGCAATACATTGTACCGAATGGGAAGCCTAAAATTACATAAAAAGGGCTTTCTCAAGAATTCTATAAAGGGAAAAGTGGATGCAGGATTTCATTCCAGCCAAACAAGTGACACCTGATTTGGTGTTTTTTTTCTTCTTTCTTAATCAGTTGATGGCAAGAAGGTGCTGCTTGTTTTAGCAGTAACCTGATTGGTTTAAATCTCTTTTCTGGATTGTTTGGGGGGGAAAAAAAAACAGGACGCAAGATGTCCCTGGTTTAAATCTTTGCAATTTTTCAATGGGAAGATCTATGTATATATACCCTTTTTTGTTGAGCTGCTTTTTCTTAACAAACCCTCTAATTATAAACAATTATTACAATGGAGAACTATATACCAAAGTCACACAGGGCATATTAAAAACAAACAGCAATGACAACAACAACAACAAAACACTAACAGCAAAAAAAGTAATAACCAAACCAAGTAATTACCACGCTGAATCACATTTGTTGACAGTCATTATCTGTGATGGAGCTCATGAGGCTCTAAACTACTACTACACTTTGGATTTGCCACCCCAGAAAATCCGCTTTTTCTCTATCCTCGCCTTCAGAAGCCACTTTCATGCCCTCCCTCAAAGACTTCATCCATCTTCTCTCCAGTCCACCTCTAGCCCCATTCCCTGACAGTTCCACCTTCACAATTCTTCCAACATATAGTCCCTCTTTCTCCTCCGAACACG
The DNA here is from genome assembly GCF_051989625.1 of Stigmatopora argus. Taxonomy (NCBI): domain Eukaryota; kingdom Metazoa; phylum Chordata; class Actinopteri; order Syngnathiformes; family Syngnathidae; genus Stigmatopora; species Stigmatopora argus. The sequence goes on from NC_135399.1 coordinate 16,569,097, forward strand.
CCCCAAAAAAAAATCCAAGTCTGATCTTTCCGACCCAACGACCTCCAAAACTAACCTCGCATTGTCTCATTTCAGCAACTTCATCTCCGTTGCTTCTCGTTACGAAGCCATCCATCATGGTTACAAAGACACAAGGCGTTGTTTTACTTCTCCATCGCTAGCCTCAATGCAAACGTCTGGCTTTCAAAAAAAAGAAAGAAAAAAAATCCACGAACCAAATCCGGTAGAAGACAGGTGTCAAAGTGGCGGCCCGGGGGCCAAATCTGGCCCGCCGCATCATTTTGTGCGGCCCGAGAAAGTAAATCATGAGTGCCGACTTTCTGTTTTAGGATCAAATTCAAATGGTTATAGATGTACATTACAATTCCTAATTTTCCCCTTTTTAAAACCAATCATTGCAATATTTTCAATCCAATTTAATTTATTTTGTGTTTTTAGTTCAAAGCGCATTTTGTAAGATCTAACTATAAATATTTAGATATTTTCCGTTTTCCACTTTAATATTGAACATAATTAAAAATATATATTTTGTTTCCATTTGAAATGAAAAACATGATAAAAAGAAATTTTCCATGACTAAGAAAAAAAAGCTCAAGTAAACATTGCTTTAGATCTATAAAAACTGACTATTTAGGGCTTTTGATCCAGTTCTTTTAATCCAATTTAAAAAAAATCTAAATATTAGATCTAAAATGGTCCGGCCCACATGAAATGGAGTTGACGTCAATGCGGCCCGCGAACCAACCCGAGTTTGACATCCCTGCGGTAGAAGATCAAGCAATGAGATGCTAACGGTGTGTTTAAAAGACTCACGCGGTGTTCATTCCCTGGCATTGCCCCACGCTTGGCTTGAGGCGCCAATCTCCAGGTTAAGATCGGCCCGCGCCAGATGGGCGAACGCTAGCAAGAAAAGCGCCAGCCCTGCAGTAAATTTTGTGAGGTTGCCATGTCTGTCTTTCCCTCTTTTCCACTCTTCTACTGAAGCAATTTCACGATTTGGTTCCGTGGCCCCGTTTCCCTTTTCTCCATGATGCTTCATTTTAGGTTTTTTTCTTCCCCTTTGTTTGTTTTGTTCTGTTTCCCTGCATGCCTTAGGCCTCATGGAGCTTTTTTATCATGCCAAATTTCTAGAGCCAGATTCTCTTTCTGGACTCCTGCAGCACCCGTTTGATATTGTCTTTTACTTTCATTAGCTTTCATTCTCCTGTCTCCCGTTACTCCAACTTTTGCTTCCTTCATCCCAATTTTGCGGAGCATATTTTGGTTTGCGCGAGTCTCCCCTGCAGCTTCACGCCTCCTTTGATCAGACCGAAGTGTGCTGTTTGGCGTTCCCTCCTTCCACTCCTCCCACAGCTTTTTGTATCTTTTATTGTGCGGTTCCTCCAGTCCTTTCCTGCCGCAGTGCCGCTTAAAAACTGTGTTTGCAATTGATCGTTATGATGCTCGGGGGGTTCTGAATCGATGCTGGTGTTTGCCTTTCCCTGTCGCGTCACAGTCTTACGCTCACAATCGGGTTGGTTTGGTTGCGGGCTAATCTGATGCGCCATGCAATAGATGGCAACCAGTAATCAGGACCGAAATAGCCATTTAAAGTGCGAAATTTTTCAGGTATTAAAATCATTTTTGTGGGGGTTATTGCTGTCTTTCAAACTATTACCATGAACTAATTAATTCTAACTATCAAAACGCACACTTGAACTTTTAAAGCGTCTGTAACTAACATATCCAGCCCAGGAAAGAAATACTTAATCATTTATATCGCAAGAGTGCGGCTTACTAAGATCTATGATTTGATGACATTTTATGAAAATGACCCTAGAAATGAGCAAACTTGGTTCTGACATGTGTTACTTGCCGTCCAGTAAATTTCCAGTGCAATTCATATTTGAGGAACAATGGTCTGTACAGAAAATGGCATTCAGAGAGCAGATTCCAGGTCAGCCTGCTGGGTTGCTTAAAAGTCCCCAAAGTGATGAAAAGCCAATCCAAAGCTCTCCAATAAGCTTTCACGCCCCAACGATGTCACAACCACAAAGTATTCATGACGATATTCTTCAGCGTGTCCTTTTTAATTACGCCACAGGCTGCGACTCTGAAGTGACATTTTTTTTCCCTCTTTAACCGGCGATAACATTTTAATCCTACGAAACAGGCATATTTTTCCACTGAATTATCACTTTTTTTTTATTCATGCAGCATGGCAGCGCCACATCGATATCAAATCATATTAATATCTTGGCTAGGAGAAATTTCCACCCACATCAAATTGAAAAAACAAAGCCGAGATGCAGAATAGTGTCATCCATCATGTGAAAAATCTCAAGTTTCCGCCGAGGCAACGGCCCGTGTGGGGAAATGAAAGAACCGATCTAGCGACTAGCGAGTCACTTAACCCGAAACTGCTCCAGTCGAGCGACGTTAGGAGAATGAGGTTCCGACATGACTGCACACCACACTCCGTTCTCGACCAATGAATGGAGTAGCTGCGATATGAATATACTTGGTGTTGTCGTGTGTGTTTCTTTACTTTTTGTTCTCTCAATCCTGGGTGAATGTGTGTGACCTTGTGATCAAATCTTCTTAGAATATAAATGAACTTTCAGTGAATTTCATCTGCAGAAAAATTCATAGCCGTTGAAAAAAAAGTAATTGGCCAAGAGTTATTGTTGGGGTGCCTAGAGACCATCGGGGTCTTTGATAGTGGGGCATCAGTGGCGGATAATATTTTATTTGCTCATAAATTGATAGCATCCACCAAGGTGATTTTATTCCTCCATCCATTTCAATTACTGGGTGTTGGGGTTATTCTGGGATATAAACATCTAATATGTCTTTCTCCTGGTCAATGGATCCAGATGTTACACAACATTAGCGTGAACAACTTTATGTTCCAAATGTCAATGCATCATAAATTAAAGTCCTACAGGAAAATGCAAGTGTTGAACTCTTACCGTCTCTTGTCAATTGTCTTTATTGTTTGAAGGCATCTCCGATACGTATCCTTGTTGTTTCTGACTTATTTGATCTTGGTAACGAGATTTCTTTGCTCTATTGGGAAAAGACGTTGTTCGTTCTCACTATGAAGGTGTTAGCAAACATAGTTTTTGTCGCGAAACAAAGCTGTGGCAACCTAGAAATAGCTGATCCAGTAATTGGCAAGTGAATCATTCCCTGTAAACACGGAATCAAAAGAAGAACAACCAACTCGTCCCGAGTATCGACTTGGCAAAATCTTGACTTAACCTTCTCTCATTTTTCACTGGAATGTTGATAAAAAATTTCAAGACAATTAACAAATATTTAAAGTGCAAATCTAACTTAGTGCTCCCCTTAACCAATGAGCTTCTGCCGAATGCAGCATGACGTCTGTGAAAGGAAAGCAAGAACTGCTAATAGCAAACATCTTGTGTGTGTGAAAAACAGAGAAAAGCATACTGTTATAATCAGGTTGCACTTGCACACCCTAATTAGAGTCATTGCTGCAGCTTCATCCAAAACTTGGCACATAAAAAATGACAATGTTCAATTTCGGCGCTGCTAGAATGGTGGTTAAAAGCATTTAGGATATCTAAATCTAAATAGGTTTGCAGCTGCCCCAATTTTGCAGTAAAGCAGATTTGTAGTTTAGCACGCTATTGCTGTTGCAAATAAAATCCACTTAGGCTATTGGAATTAGCTTAGCCTAGTAGATTAGCCCATTAATGATTACATTTATCGATAAATGGAATGGCATGTGCTGCCTCATACTAAATTGTGTCGATCCAGACAAGACTGGTCGATGTTCACGTTTCTTTTTTGTATCAATATGATGCCACGCAACTGTTTTATATTTAAATGTTATATTCTATTTCTCTCTTCCGTTTCCAGTGCAACAACGACTATGCTCCAGTTTGCGGCTCCAACAATCAAAACTACCAGAACGAGTGTTTTCTTCGTAGAGACGCTTGCAAACAGCAGTCGGAAGTTCTTATTCTCTCGGACGGGGCCTGTCCTCTGGGTAAGTTCCTTTCTTTTCGGGTCTTTTCTGTTGATGTAAGCAAGAAGTCTACAGAACACCCGCGTATCTCGCGATAAGAGAAAATGCAAGCAACAAAGATTCTGTGCCGGAAAAAAAACATGACAATGTAAGAAAAACAAGCGCTACAACGGATATTGTCACTCTCGGTGCTTTGTTTGAACTGCTGGTATTAAATTGCCTCAAACTGGTTTATTTTGTCACTAACGGTGCCATTGTTGGATGAGTTTTTCATTGGTATTGAATGTTTTTAAGGGTCTTTAAAAGTCTTTCTAGAAAAATCAGGTCTGGCTATAACAGGAAATACGGTAGAACAAGTGGATCAATAGATTTGGCAACACAATAATATCAGGAATTTCATGTTCCCGAGCTGATGTTGGGGAAGGTTTAACTTGGCAAACTAGAATAAAAATGTAAAAAATGCATGAAATGGTTCTTTTGCATTATCCAATTAAGGCTGTAAAGGATTTTTGATGTCGGTTTGGCCTCGGGACAAGGCTGGGTTTTTCCCACTGGTGGATGGATATAAGCCCTGGCACGATGTCCGTTATGTCGAAAATTGCAGAAGGCCTTTTGGCACGCTTGAATGTTTTGAAGGCGTTCCAACCAGAATGCAGCGCATCCTCTGGAATATTCTCCCACTTTGCCGTAAATGAGTCCACAAGCCGTCCACAAAGTGAGGCCAGCCGCTTTAGCGTGAGTCACCCACCGATCCGCCCGCCTGAGCTCCCACGATATTGCCGACGTAAAGTGCGCATTTGCTGACACGGAGGCTTCCGTGCCTGGAAGCAGGTTAACGGGTCCGGCGAGAATGGCAAACGAGGGAGGGGGGACTCCACATTTCAGCTGCTAATGCACTGTTGAACAATCATGTGTTTATGGGTCAGCGTCGGAACAAACAGCCTTTGACTGGAGCTCCGTTCCGTGCACACCCTCGGGTCTCTCGTTACACTTAGACAGACGCACATGACATTTAAATACGGACCCTGCAAAGAAGGTTATTCCAAGTCATATCAAATTTATGGAAAATGCTGCCATGCAGAAAGAAATTGCACGACGTATAGTTGTTGTACTAAAAAAAGTATGTTTACTATTAGAAAAATAATAACTCCTTTTCAACGTAGCGTTTTTCAGCCTCCCATTTTAAATCATTGCTTCTAGCATCACATAATATTGTGTTTTGTAATCATTTAAGACATGTGTTAAAGTGGCGGCCCGGGGGCCAAATCTGGCCCGCCGCATCATTTTGTGTGGCCCGGGAAAGTAAATCATGAGTGCCGACTTTCTGTTTTAGGATCAAATTAAAATGAAGAGTATAGATGTATATTAAATGTCCTGATTTTCCCCCTTTTAAATCAATAATTGTCATTTTTTAATCAATTTTTTCTGTGTTTTTAGTTCAAAAATCATTTTGTAAAATCTAAAAATATATTTAAAAAAAGCTAAAATAAACATTGTTTTAGATCTATAAAAAACGGAATATTCAGGGATTTTGGTCCAGTTCTTTTAATCAATTTATTTAAAAAAATCTAAATATTATATCTAAAATGGTCCGGCCCACGTGAAATCAAGTTGACGTTAAAGCGGCCCGCGAACCAACCCGAGTCCGACACCCTTGATTTAAGATGATCAAAGCAAAGAAATCTTGCGTCGTCAGTACTAATATATTTATATAACTTCTTCCACATCGACCTGTAAGAAAATATATATTCAATCGAGCTATATAAGCACGAATATAGCTCCGACACCTCTGCTTTTGCCCATAACAGCAATTTTGGTTGATCAGAAGATAATATTGGTGACAAATTGGACTACAGAGGCTTCATTTCCCGTTAGCATCCATCATATTTGTCCTCAGCCTTACCGTTATAATCACTTCAAAATTGAATTGTGACACTTCCAATATGTTTGAAAATAGCCGGAAAGACACCTTCACATTTTATCGCGCCTGATTTTGATTATAATGCATGGAATTTCATACACAAGCTCCCTCATGTGGAAAAAAAAACCTGGCAGACAGTTCACACTTTGGGAAGTTTGACTTCACTTGATTTTGGCGTTCAGCTTAACTGAACGCACAATATGTTAAACTTACGCCAACGGAAGAGCATTACGCCTGCTAACCACGCTTCTTATGGACTTTCTCACACCTGTACTGCAACAGAGCGTTTATATTTTTTTTTGTGGTAACAGTGCAAATGAAATAGCCATATATCAGCTGATCATGCCAATAATTGTTTACAGTTTGGACTGGGAAATAGGAAAATAAATGCATGTATTGACAAGATCTTTAACGATACTATACAGTGTAGATTTGTGTCAAAATCTTGAACTGTTATGTTTTTCCCCCTTTCTCCATATCTCCATGTTCTAATAACCTACCTCTGTTCTCCCTAATTGGCAATTAAGCTGATTGGTAGTTGTAACTCCAAACTAAGCCCTGTAGAGAATATTCATTATCAACAACACTAATGATATTAAAATACATTTTTTCCCTTTCTTGGAAAAATCATACAGTTGGGGAGGCATGCGCAGAGTTTTATATATAGATATACATATTTAATTCTAGAGTGAAAGTGCCACATAGACTTATTGTATTTACCCTTGGATTCATGGCATGTGCTTAAATGTTATCCAAAAATAATTCAATATGATGATACATGTTTGCTATTTTATGAAAACTAAAAGGGAATTTCATATATCATTCATTTCTGAAGCAGAGTGTGGGGGGGAAATTTGGAGCTTTTCTTTAGCCTAATAATTACTAGGGCATTAAGTATGACAAAATAGTATTTCGCAGTTTGTATTTAGGGAATTTGAGCAACAATTTAAATGGTAATTATCACTTACCTTTCCGGGCGACCAAAAGACCGGCGACCAAAAGATCGGCGACCAAAAGACCGGCGACCAATCAACCGTGTACCGCCTTGTCATCCACTAAATAATTGACATTCGTATTCTCGTCTTACATGCCGCTTATCCTCACAAAATTAATTCCAAACTAAAGAAATAGCAATTTATGGCAAACATATAGTTTTAAAGTAGTGCTTCCTTGAGCATGATTATCATCATCACTTCACAAACTTGAATTTAGACCCCAAAAATTGGTATACGTGTAAAAGTAATGATCAGTTGGGAGCCATGTGAGATTGACTATAAATTTTATGCGTGACTTGAGGCTGAAAATGAGGCAAAATCACAGCATCCTGGAGTTCCTTTAAATACGCAACGTGTATGAAAGGCAGCGTATGTGTCGCAAATCCTAAAATGCCGCGACGGCACTAATGCATTATGATGCAACTCTGCTGTTGTACGGTTTACACAGTCATCAATATGCATTCCGGTGTCCATTAAAATCGTTCCACAGCGCTTTTTTGAAGTCAGTTTTAATGCCGAGCACATTCCGACAAACTCTGCACAGAGGAGGTCGCCGTGAATGGCAGCCGTGCTGTTTCCATATCGCAATGCATATATGAAAACATTTTCTCCCCCTCATAAATATGTTCCACGAGCTAACAAAGCTTGGCGAATGGAATGAATATGTGAGGCTGCTGCACACAATAGAAGCAGACAGCATTCTAATGAGGACTAGCCCGCCTTATTTGTGTCACTGTATAATCAAAATTTCATTGAATGAGCCGCCAAGTTCTTTTTTTTCGACAGATGCTCACGCAAACTCGGCATATTTAGAAGGTTTTCTGCGGGTGAAGGAAGTGGCTTCCCATTAAGCGATAAGTGTGTTATCATTACAGTTCATTTATATTCAGGGTAACGACAATAGTAGCAGTTTTGGAGATGAGTTTTAGTCTCGGCAGATCAGATTTGGTCTTCGATAGTCTGGATTTAATTTATTTACCGCCAGATTTGATACTGTAGATGTTTAGGGACTAAATAACGGTCATTAAAGGTGTTTTCCAGCGCAAAACAATGGTTCAGTATTGAGGGTGTCGAATTATCTTGTCATTTTTTATTCCTTGTTCCGGGAAATTTGCCAAAAATGGACCTACAGATGTCATGCTTTTGAGTCGTGTTCCCAAAGGGCAAATAATATTTGTGATCCAATGAAGACTGAAAAAACATCCTTCAAATTTGAAGAGATTAACGAAATTGGAAAAAAAGCTCAGTACATTCAATCAAAAGGATATTACCTTTCAAAAGTCTAGCAATCACTCATCATTCCAGTAAACTGACTTTAAATCCTGACTTCGGCCATTTATGTGAAAAGAGAATATTTCAAGTGTAAGTTTATTCCTAAAAAAAGCAAATTAAATCAATCAGTTTGACGTTTGAGCACATAATGACCTTCAAATGTCACTAAAATCACTTTGTATCAGGCTTCCTTTTTCTTCCAATCCCGTCGGCGGCTGCCATTTGCAGCAAGCGGACACGACCTCCCCGGTATCCCGCGCGGGGTCTCCAGCCCCCGCGCTATACGCCGCGGTCCAAATTACAACGGGCGTTCCTCAAAGTGCTCATCAGTATCCATTTCACAGCCGTAAGGCCATGCAGTTCAATGCTCAAAGTGTTTTAGAGGAGGCTTTAGTGGGATTTGGTGCGAAGAAACCACGGAGAGCAAGAAGTATCTGACTCGCTTAAACATTGACTGGACAAAACAAGCCTTGCCGCAGGAGGCCACAAAAGGTCCACAGTCGGAGGTGTTTTTATCAGCAAAGCACGGAAGATGCTTTCGACCTCACAGCATCTAACTGTTATCCTCTTAGCCATCATGCTAGCTCTGTTGCTTTTACTATCTGTCGTGTAAAAGGGTGTAAATAGCAATCGAGACACTTGGCTTCCTTATTTGCTCCCTCAAAATCTGGATTGACGAGACCGGATGACCCTTTAATCCAAGGTTTCCGTGGCTAGACTTTATACCCGCATAAAATCGTAATCTATTGTCCCATGAGTTTCAGGGGTAACCGATTTTCTTAGGTGAGTCATTCTCTGTCAACGGTTTGTAGACATGGAATGTGTCGGGAAGGATGATCAATTGTCCAGTGGTCCTTAATTGGCCTTAAAATAATTTATCCATTTACTGAGGGTGATGTGGTCCAAAGGCAAATCTTTAATCGGTTCAGTTCCCAATGGGTAAATGTGTCAATGGTAGTGGCTTTTCAACTGGGGACCAGTTTGGACATCCCTCAAAGTCAACTAGGAACGTTTCTAGGACATATTTAACGCACAACCGACACGCCAAATGTTTCATTTCAGTCACTAGAGAGTTAAAAAGTGTGTTCAAAATGTGATTTCTAATTTGTTATGGTTCACAGACACCTCTCTTTTGTATTTTAGTTTCTTTTTTATGGTATTATGGTGTCCTGTCCCTTTCATTTGCATTTTAGAATGGTCATTGAAGATATCGTAGCGAGACTGATTTCACTGAGCTGTTCTTAAAAGTGGAAAAACAACCCGGTAGCCTTGGTTTTAGCTGCTCAAAATGTGCAAAAAGAGAGCAAATTTAGTCAATATTCGGGAATCTAATAGTTGTGGCGAGCCAACAACATACATGCACTAATCTCTGACAGCAAGAGAACCACCACCGAGCTATTTTCTTGCGTCAACTCAATTTCCAGTAATTTCTGGGTAACGTCATCGGGTTGAAAAGGCGCTTCGACCAAACTTTTCTGGTCACAAAATTTCTGTTGCATCTCTTCTTTACATTTCTCTCAATAATGTAACATGAACACCAATGACCCCGATCATTTTCCTCACAATAATCATGATCAGAAAGCTTCCTTTCCTTTCGTAAATGGCTTCGATTAACATAAAAAAACGTTGTTTTTTTTGCTTGAATAGTGAGTATTGTTGTCCCGCCTGACAAGCTTTTTCTCTTCACCTACAGATGCCGGTTCGGGTTCAGGAGATGACGGTAAGATCGGCCGTGCCTTGGCTCTCCCACTGCTCTAATCCCACACAGCGTATTTTAACAAGTGTGTTACTTTGTACTCACTGCCCACTAAAGCTATAGTTCATATAGCAAAGCTGCATTTACAGGGCCCTGCAGCATTGTAAAGTGTAAATCACATGCATTTATAAAGTTTGGAAAGAGAAGAGGTTTTTACATTGCTTTTTGTTGTTAAGCTTTCAACTTGACAGCCGTAATAAATGGTGAATAAGTCGTATCTCTTTACATATCCGGGGCTTGCAAGAATCATATCGGCTGGGGAGCCCAGCACAAAATATGGAGGACGCGGGTCTATGAAATAAACATATTACTCATCACGACATGGGCTTTGAGCTCATTAGTACAAGAAGTTGTGCAAATAATAACATGAAACTTACAGTTAACCACTTTAGTCACTTTGTACCTACTTATTTATGTGGCCACTTATTCATGTTGAATATGACCATCTATGTGGACCACTACTTATTTATTATGCTGACTACTAGTTATATATTATGTTGACTACTAAGTATTTATTTTGTTGACGACTACTCATTTATTATGCTGACTACTAGTTAAATATTATGTTGACTACTAATTATTTATTATCTTGACTACTACTTATTATGTTGAGTACTCATTTATTTATGACTTATTTATTGATTATGTATCTGTTTGTTTGTTGTTGTTATTTGTGCACTTCCCTACATACTTATTGACTACTTGTTTACAGTGTAAACTATAACTAAAATGCACATATAGATAGTTGAATTGAATGTTTTTTGTCATTATGCAAGTATAATGAGATTTAAAGCTTCACTACAAAGTGCACGAATAACAACAACAAACAGGCAAATAAAAAATAACAATTACTAATAAATAGATAATCGATAAATAGGAAATACATACATATATAGTCAACATAACTAAGTAGGGAAGTGCACAAATAACGAAAAGAGAAATAATCAGTAAATAATAATAAATAATAGATAGTTGAATTGAATGATTTTTTGTCATTATGCAAGTATAATGAGATTCACCACAAAGTGCACTAATAACAACAACAAACAGGCAAATAAAAAATAAAAATAACTAATAAATAGATAATCGATAAATAATAAATAAATAAGTATGTATTAAATCGCCTTACTTGGGTCTATCAAGGTTAATGAAAATACTAAATATCATAAATTCCAACTTTGTCTAATTTGAACTATTAGCCTGACCAAAAAAATAAGATGTTACATGAGTTCAGAGTTTTTAATTGGGAGTTGGCCACGGAAAAAAAAGACAGTTCAAAACACGCCTCGGCGAAAATGATAAGGCGTTTGTCGATGATGTCATCCAATTTGTTGATGATTAAGACTGATTAGGTGTTGGTGATTTTCGAAGGGTAACCAATCATCTGAAAGCCTTGCTCATTACTAATATGTCATTCAGCTAAGCCTTCAATTTGCCGGTTAATTGACTCATAAAAAGAGGCGCTCCTAAAGCCGAAGTCGCCGGCGCGCACTCAATAATCCAGCCCATCTGCCGCCGTGTTTGCGCCTATGCATATATTTGCGGCTGTCCATCTTTTTTGCTGCCCCTTCTGGGTGTTTGCCATTGCTTCATTATGTCCGGAATCACTTCCAAGCGGAGTATGCTCGAGTACATATAAGGCCGAGATTGGAAAGAAGATTATGATCACCTTCCAAAGGAAAAAAAAAGATGGTGGATGAAGCCGTGGAAATGAAACTAGTTTTTGATCAACCGCTGGAAGACAGAGCGAGAGCCAGAGAGAAAGCGTTGACAAGAAAGAGCACCGGGCGGGGAACAAAAGAAAATGGCCTGGGGAAAATGGCGAAAATAGATAAGACCACTGAGGAAACAGCCAGCCACAGATGAGGAAGCCAAGCAGGAGACGGCGATAAGAAACCCAAGTGAGGTAACACTAGATAACCGAAGACAAGACAATGTGGCCTCGGAACACAATGCGTACATTTGTTATTCTCCGCAGTACTTGTTGGAGATTCATCTGTCGGAGATGAACGAGGACCGTGCGCTGACTGGAAATCATTTTACTTCCATTTCGCTACTCTTGCTGCGTTTCTTTAACCTTGTAAATGATGTTTTTTTTCTGAGATGAAAGAGTAATGAAGTCAATTTAAGGATTTTTTTTTACTAAGGAGTGTATCATAAAAAGTGGTGTTTTCGTGCGCTCACTTCACACAAACAGAAATACTTTGAGTATATTACTTTATGAGTATATTACTTTATAAGTACCGTATTGTGCCATTTAATATAGCAGCGTATATAAAATGATTTTTGCTTTTTTGAGCCTCCCGTTTGTGCGCCATTTAATATACCCCTGCCGTTTAATATTTATTATAGTATATTAAACAGCTACTAAGCTTTTTTGGCAATATTTGTATGGTGTTCATGGGGGCATAATTATAGATATTTAAGTATTTTTAACCTGAGCAGTAAGTAGTATATTATATATATTAAACAACAAAATACGGTAAATGGACTTTGGACATGCAGTAGTCGAGTAAATCACTACATTTTCACCATGTTCAAGATTATCAATGCACATTTTAACTAGGCAACAGCACAATTATTTCAAATAATTCTATGCAATTGTGAAAAAAATGCCCTTTTGCTGCTTATTCCAATTAAATTTTCATTCCTGCTGCTTTTAGTGTGTAATGTAGTACAATACATGGCTTCTATTTCCTGCCCATATTTGATATACAGAAATAGGTCGAGAGTCAGATGTTTCTATCTCGTGCCAAAAAAACCCAGAACGCTAATACTATTAAATTATTAACGACAAACGAACGTCAGAGAGTCTTAGACGCAAAAGCGTGTGCGTTCGGGAAAAGGTGAGCCGCTGTTGTTTTATGTGCTGGGCCGTAAAAGTGTAAAAGGTTAAAGAAAGTGGTCGTAAAAGAGCAGGTAGGGCTAACGTGGAAGAAACCAACATGAGAGGACCATCCCAGGATAAAATCAAGCGTAATTTAATGGCCAATGATAAATCTGCTCTCATAAAAGGTCCAGTCGCCTGCGATTCCTATTGGCTGTGCGCTTTGTGTGTTGAAAGCGCAAGTTATACAGACCCTCGTGTGTGTGTGTCTGTGTGCCAAGTGTGTTGGCTGCTTTGTGTTTTGTTTGTTTCTTTAATCCAATATAGAGGAACACAAGTCAGCTGTGTAGGCAAGTGGCCTGAAGCCATGTGTCTGGTCACACGGCCCCCAAACCCCCCCAGAGTCTGCATCAGACGTTTGTCCAAATCAAATTGTACTGGTGTGGGGTGCTTTGGGCTGGAACAGAAATCATATGGGCATGAAAGGACAAATGAAGAACATATCCCTTTTGTCCTGGGCTATTTTAAGGGATTCTTGAAAGGGTGTTCCACCTTGACTTGGAAATAGCCGGATTGGGACTTGGTTTGTTTTCTTATCGAGGTCCAGACAATAAATACCGGCAAATTTAGTGTTGCGTGACTTTAAGGGTTTTTGTACTTGACGCAGTTCATTTATTATTTTTATTTATTGATTATTTATCTGGGTGGGTGAGTGGTTAACGCATCAGGCTCACAGTTCTGGGGTCCTGGGTTCAAATCCAGGTCGGTCCACCTTGTGTGGAGTTTGCATGTTCTCCCCAGGCCTGCGTGGGTTTTCTCCGGGTACTCTAGTGTCCTCCCACATTCCCAAAAACATGCATGTTAGGCTGATTGGACACTCTAAATTGCCCCTAGGTATGAGTGTGAATGGTTGTCTGTCTCCTCGTTCTTGCCCTGTGATTGGCTGGCCACCAATTCAGGGTGTCCCCCGCATTGTGCCCAAAGTCAGCTGGGATAGGCTCCGGCACCCCTCGGCCACCCTAGTGAGGATAAAGAGGTTCAGAAAATGAATGAACGAATGAGAGGATTATTTATGTACTCCTTTGTTTGCTGTTGTTTTTTGTGCACTTCCCTACTTATGTTGTTGACTACTTATTTATTTATTAGTTATTGTTTTGTCTGTTTGTTTGTTGTGTTTATTTGTGCAAATGGTGGTGAAGCTTTAAATCTCATTATACTTCTATAATGAAAATAAAAGCATTCAATTCAATTCAATGATTGAATGCTAATAATACTAAAAAGAACGCAAAAAATCATGTAATCCGTAAATAATAAATCACGTTGTTTGAATTAAACTCAAGAAATGCTTCGTTAACAATGACACACAATGATTTGTTATGGTCATTAATTTCTAAAAACATTTTCTTGCCCACATCCAAAAGTTGAACAAAAATAGACTCTGGTTTTTCAGTTCTGACCTTAGCAAGGCACCAAAACACAATTACCGTTTACCCAAAATACCTTCCACTACGCCCAAGGTCATTATTTACCTCCGTTATCTCGTTTGGCTTTAGTTTAGCTTTTGTGTAACTTTTCAGTGAAATAACTACAGTATGTTGTGAAAACCCTTTGGTGGGCTGAAATGAGCCCCCCATCAGTAGCAAGACGAGAGGCAGCAGGTTGCCACTGACTTTGAATCCCGCCGTGCCGTGCGGGGCTGCTGGCATTAAAGTGACCTATTTCACCACACTTTCTCGGGATAACTCTTATCTAAATGAAGCAATTTGCCAAGGTCAAAACAGGGTCTCCTAACTTATCATAGCCATTTTCCTTCTCAAAGGGATTTCCATTATTCTCTTCTTAGGAACCGTACGAGTGCAACGTAATTACCCTTATTTATTAGACCTTCTACCTGTCCGTCTTTTGCGCCTTTTAATTACATATATTAATTTCTACATAGACAAGAAACATGATGATAAGGCGAATAGCGTGGACACGCTGCGCAGAGGACGCAACGTCAGCACGTGCTGCCTCTTGTTTTCACCTTTTTTCTTCTTTAAAAGTGGACTAATAAAAAGATAAACAGTCCACCTAATTGAAATACAATAGCATGATTGTGGTAATTAATCTAATGATCTCACCCACTGACACTATGGATCTGCGAGCACTTCATTTATTTGAATTAATTAACTGCAGCGCAATTGTCAATCCAATTGAAATTGATCTGGCTTTGTGGCCGTGCGCGGGGGTGCGGGAATATGATCCCACTGTATTTTGGATTGGACCGAATTTGGAAGAATTGGCGCTGGATTATAGATCTTTAAATTAATTATTTCATGGTTGGAAAAACCTGGCGCCGGGTCACTTATGATGTCAATTAGCCCTAATTATTTTACACTTGATGCACTCAAAGTGTCCAAGCTATTTGGACACGAGTTACCAAACATCCCGAATTCTAGACTATATCTCCTTTCTGGAATGATTGGTCCTGTACTGTTTGTGTTGGAGAGCACAAGACGTTATGGTGACCCCATTCATCTTGTCCTAGCAAAACTAGATTGCAAAAGAACTCTTTGGATGACCCGCACTTTCTCTGATGATTGTTTCATTCCACCTATAAGGCCGAAGCGAAGCCCCCTCGGTCCACCCCCACCCCCAACGCGTTGCCATTCCTGCTCCGTCGGCTTCTACGTCGACGAGTCGCTGGGCCAGTGGCCCCGCTATTGCCATGGTAACCAAGTTAGAGGTTTATGGAAGTGAGTAATCTAATCTTCCCACTTGGTGCCCTCGCGATAAGGTTCACCACTGCCATCCCTCCCACGTGTCTGTGTGTTTATGTGTGTGTGCTATTTGGTCATTTGATGCGGTGGGTCTTCTCATATACACAAACACCCACCCACCCACACACACACATACAAACACACGAGCATTGGACCTATCTTGCCAATATGTTCCACCCTAATAGGCAGGTGAAAGCCGAAGGGCAGATAGGCTCCCGGCCTCATTTAGAAGCCTGAGCCGTACTGAAGTTGACATTCTACGCCGATAGCCGCCATTTTAAAGAGGACCTCCACTGTACTGATGGGAGCGCTTAGAGACGTCATGGCAAAAGTAAGACCATGTCTTTTTTAGCCTGCCTAACCACAAAGTGCACAATATCAAAAACAAACAAAAAGACAAATATATACTCAATAAATAACAATAACTAATAAATAAAGAATAACAATAACTTATAAATAAATAAGTAATTCATAAGTAGTAGTCAAAGTAGTCAACAACATAAATAAGTAGGTATAAGTGCACAAATAACAACAAAACAACAAACAAATAAACAAACAAAAATGTGAATAAATAATAAATCATAATAAATAAATAAGTAGTAAATAAATAAGTAGTCAACATAAGCAATAACTAGTAGTCAGCACACTAAATATGTAGTCGTCAACATAGATAAGTACCCATCATGAATAAGTGGTCACATAAATAAGTAGCTACAAAGTGACTAAAGAAATAATAACAACAATTCAGTAATAAATGATAAATAAATAAGTAGTCAACATAATAAATAAGTCATAGTCTACATACTAAATAAGCAGTCCTCAACATAGATAAGTACCCAACATGAGTAAGTGGTCACAAAAATAAGTACATGTAAAAAGTGACTAAATAAATTATAACAATAGCTAAGTAATAAAAAATAAATAAATAAGTGCTCAACATAATAAATAAATAAGTGCTCAACATAATAAATAAATCGTAGTCGACATACTAGATAAGCAGTTGTCAACGTAGATAAATCGTCAACACGAATAAGTGGTCACATAAATAAGTAGACCACTAATAAATTCTACGTATTACACCTTTATTTATTTATATACACATTTAAACCCGGCAATTGGAAATGCATGTGCAAGGACAATGTAAAAGGCTCACCGTGCCCTTTTCAATATCACGCTATCATCCCTGGAGCGCAGGACTTGGCCAAACCCTCCACAGATCAGGTTTAATGACAACTCTATAGAATCTATACATTTTACATGAAAGCCCACCTCTCTTGTAAAGCACGCGGTCAGGTGGCGCTCGTGAGAAAGGTTCGGCGGATAAGCCTTTATTTTGCCTGGCGGATAATGTTGTAATCTAGACCGGGGGGGATGGGATCTGAGAGCCAGATAGAAGCTAAGTCGTTAGATCCCTTCATCTATGCACCACCGCCAAACGCCCACCCGTCCCGTTTGCGTTTTCTTCCCCCTCGCCGCTCGGCGGGAACGCGTCCAATCGCGCTGCTCTGAAATTATTATTAACATTTCCACTCGGCGGGGGGTGGAACCAATTGTATCCCGGTAGTTCAGAAAGTAGTCGGCGCGAGGGGGGGAATCTAAGTGGATCGGTGGAGGTGGATGAAGAGCGGGACGGCGAGGCGGGGTCACCTTTGGGCCAGACCTCCATCTTCGCCGGCATTAGGGATTTTATCGTCTTATATTTTCTTTTTGTCATCTTGAAAATAATGCGGCAGGGGTGAGATGGAGAGGGGAGCTGGAAAAGATTGCTTTGCCCTGCAGAAAGAACGGCGGACGGATATCGCCCACCAGAGATAGCGGGATATGACCTTTTGCTGTAATGACTGGATTTGACTGGAATTTAGACGGCCAACATGGCCGATGTCTTCCCATTTCAGATTTTTAGATGTGATTTGGCTGTGTTTTGTTAGGATGCTGCCAAATCTTTGGGTCACGCAACCTTTTTCCAAGGACCATTGCTAATAATTCTCTAGTCTTACACTGGTCCCCCACAAAAGCCATTGGAAATTTGAAATGTGCCAATTTTGAAGGGATTCCAAAAAATAATAGAGACTTTTCCAGGGGTGGCGAGAAAGTTAGACGCAAAGAGCCAAAATTTTAAACTGTGAGAGTCAAAGAGCTACACCGTATGTCATAAAAATATCCACTCTGCCAAATTATTTTTAAAATATCATTATGTTTTCTAATAGGCCATGATGAAATTGATTGTGTTTTAATTGTGAAACGAGGCAAAGAGGCACAGTATATTAGATTAGATTAGAACTTTAGTTCATCCCGTATTCGGTAAATTTCTTGATTTTATCATATACAAGATATGATAAGATGCAAAGAGCCGCATTCATATTGGCTGGGAGCCGCACGCGGCTTGAGAGCCACGTGTTCGCCACCCCTATTCTATTCGCGATCAGTTTGAGAAATGGTGACGTGAGTATGTTTTTAGCTTTAGTAGCGTCATTTCGCAGTTGTATGCCAAACTACAACATTTTTTAAATTTGATATGACCGACTTGAAGTCGTAAAATTCACGAAACAAATTTTCCTTTTCTCTTCGGAAGAACTTTCTCAAAGATGTCGAATATGGTCCTATAGAAATTCTGCTCCACGTTTACAGTACGTGAATGTTTTCCAAGCGTTTCTATAATTCAACAAAAAGGCCCAGAAGCAAGCCAATAGTTTCTATAGTTTGTTTTCTTTATTTGTCCTAATTGGTTTTGACGTGCCCCAAATCATCTTGAAACAGCCCCATGTTTTTCTTATTTCCGATTTCTCTTTGGACATTTTTCACTTAAGGGACATTCAACAGATGTGCACACAAACATCTGAAGGCTGTATATTTATTTCAATTTCAATACTCATCGGAATGGCTTGAATTTTTCATCTTAGGCGGATATGTGTGCTTAGGAAATGAGATTTGTTGAGCTCTCTCCACTCAAATGGAGAAGACATTTAGATCAATTAAACATGGAGACGACATTGACAGCTGGCCAAATTTATGACTACTAATAATAAATCATGATATTCATTGTACTTGAAAGACTTGCCACCAATCATTTTCAATAATGTTATTAGGAATTTGACATTTTTATGCTCCTAAAATGTCACTCAATGCCAACTAAGTGGATTTTTTTTTTTTTTTTTAATGAACTCTTTATTTGCCAGGAGACGAAAAGCACAGACAGTTTTTGTTCAATTCGTTTAAAAAAAATACAACTACTAATAAATAATCATATTTATTGTACTTGAAAGCCTTGGCACAAAAAAAATCAATTAATCTTATTAGGAATTTGACATTTTTGATGCTCAGAAATTGAAGTTTTTAGAATCAAATCTAGACAAAAGCCCTAATAGACAAGAAGGACCGTTTTCTTTCTTTCTTCCTTCTTTCTCCCTGCTTTTATGAACCGCTTTTTTAAAAAAAAGCCCAAGTTTAGTCGAATTTTCTTTTGGCCAAACAGACTCCATCAGCTCCTTCAACTATCACAAGAGCTGCAGGAAATGGAAAATCATCATTGGCCTTCCCTTTTGGCTCTGTGTTTCATTTCTCTGCTGGAAAATTGCCATTGTTCATTTTTCTTGTTCACAGCCTTGAGGAAAGCGAAAGATTTGTTCCAAGTGCAGCCTTGTCTAATGAAGTGGCACAATGCACTCGGAGGTTTTTGTTCAGGGCCAAAATATGGAACTTCGGCGCCCCCGTCGAGGGATTCGTCCTTTTAGTTCAAATCATTTTGCCCGAGCAAGAAGAAAATGGTCTTATTTGAAAATAAGCCACAGCTGCTAGCCTGCGAGCATTGAAGTGCAGAACCTATTTGACCTCAAATGTATGTCATTAAGTAAAGCTATCTAAGAAATACACATTTGAGGATGCTTTTTATGCAAAAATGTTTTCAAAAAAGACTTACTTAGCAAGAAACATTTAGCTGATGTGCAAAATTGGACACATTTCCCAATACAGTTTTTTTACTCTATTCACAAGCTTTTTTTCCACTAATTTTTATTTATTTTGCTTTCGCTGGCAGCAAATATTTCAAATTCAAATGTATGTCATTAAGTAAATCTATCTAAAAAATACTATTAGTCAAATTTGAGGATACATTTTCTGCAAAAATGTTAAGAAAAGACTTACTTAGCAAGAAACATTTAGCTGACGTGCAAAATTGGACACATTTCCCAATAAAGTTTATTTTTAATCGACTTACGAGCTTTTTTGCCTGATTTTTATTTATTTATCTTTTACTGGCAGCAAATATTTCAAATACGAGCACCGTGTGCTTGTAGTAAATTTTAAAAGAAGGACTTCCATTACGACAAGGCTGCATCGGATAATCCAAATGTAAGCCGTGACGACAAAATGAATCATGAATCATTTGGCGTAAAGTGCATTGGGTTGGCAAAATAAAATAAAAAGCTGTTTATCTCCATCCAGTTCTTCCCCTACACTCCGTTAGTTGTGCGTTTACCGGATTTTCCGGCAGCGAGCATCTCACTTCCCCCGACTTGCTGGAGCTCAAATCCCAGCGCCATTCATCCGACGTCTGGTGGTCCGAGGCACCTCTCCAGCTTTCAGTGGCGTGAGATTGGCCCCTCGGGCTGGTGGCCAGATAAAGTGTGGCATGGAGAGGCTTAAGCCAGCAACCAGCTGACATCGCTAAAGTTGATGGGGAGGCTGTTTTTCTTTTGCGGTTTTTTTTTCTCCAAGAATTTATGCATAGTGGAGCAAGCAGGTGACAGGAACAGACGGCCGAGGCGCTTGCCAAATTGTGTGTTTGTTTATGGAGAGCCAGCTCGTCTTGGAGAATCTGCTCAAAGGCTGTAAAATGTGGCGGAGGAACCAAAAAATGCACAGAATCATGACCAGCATTTTTTGCTAAAGTACTTCAGCTATCATGACGTCACGAAAATTAATAATTATGCAACGGAAATTCAGTTTGTGAAAAAAATAGAGGCCGAAAATGTCGTTTTGGAGCTTAGTGGTTTTTTTCTTCTGCAAATCTGTTCAATTTAAATCGTTTAAAACCGGTTCGATCGCTATTGGCTTGCGGCCTTCTTGTTTGGAGTTTGCCTGGGCGCCCTATGCGTGCATGGGTTTTCTCCAGGTTGTCCGGGTTCCTTCTACGTAATGAAAACATGGATGCTAGGCTAGTTGGTTGAACACTCTACATCAAGGGTGTCAGACTCGGGTTGGTTCGCGGGCCGCTTTAACGTCAACTTGATTTCACGTGGGCCGGACCATTTTAGATATAATATTTAGATTTTTTTAAAATATAAATGGATTAAAAGAACTGGATTAAAAGCCCTGAATATTCAGTTTTTTATAGATCTAAAACAATGTTTATTTTAGCTTTTTTTATATATATTTTTAGATTTTACAAAATGATTTTTGAGCTAAAAACTGAAAAAATGATTAAAAAATACAATTATTGATTTAAAAGGGGGGAAATCAGGAAATTTAATATACATCTATACTCTTCATTTTAATTTGATCCTAAAACAGAATGTCGGCACTCATGATTTACTTTCCCGGGCCACACAAAATGATGCGGCGGGCCAAATTTGGCCCCCAGGCCGCCACTTTGACACATGTGCTCTACATAAAATTGCCTCCTCTCATCATGCCCTTTGATTGGCTAGCAACCAATTCAGAGTGTCCAACACTTATTTCCCATAGTTGTACTTCGGCACCCCCAATGTCACTTAAATTTTATATTTTATTTGCATGAGGCTTTTGAAAATTCAAGTGGAGTTGCTATGAACATTGCTCTAAATGGTTTTTATCCCGGTAACAAAACCACAGAAAAAAAAAGAGTTTTATAGGAAAATCAATTCCAATCAAAATGTCCTTCATGTCTTAACAATTTTCCTTGTCGTAGAACCTGATTTTATCTGTAAAAAATGACTTGAATCTTACCTGAGGCTTTTTATGAGAGTTCACTTAACACCATTCTGCTTTGTGTCAGACTTCCACCACATTTCATGTAATCTCATTGAGCAAAAAATAACAACGTTAGCCCACATTTAGTTTAGCATCTGATCAAATGCAGAGCTCCACGTCCTCGTGGACTCCGGGGTTAGAAGTTCTTTGAAAGCCAAAGAATAGAGAGGAAGAAAAAAAATCCTATTTTGATGAATATCTGGCTGGCTGGAGTTCTTCCGACTCCAACGCACAAATCTCAATCTGCTCTTCCACCACCACGTTTAAAATGCCATTTTCAATCTTCCCTTCGCCTATCAATCAATTGCCGCTTTACCGACATAATGCAACAATAAGCGGCGCTGGAATGTGATCATTTTCATATTTGCCGCGGGACACGCCGTCAACTTGAGCCACGTTTCGAGGACAGTCAAGAGTCTTCTAGCTATACTTGCCATTTAGCCTTCTACAATTGATATCCTTCACCAGTTTATGACTTATTCATTTTGTCATTATTCCGCACCCTTTAAAAAGGTGACCTCGGGAACGGCAATTGCCTGTGAAAATACAGGATCATTTTCAGCCTAAATGCAGACGTGAAGGATAAAATAGCCTTTCTTTTTGCGTGAATTAGTTTAAAAAAAAAATGGAGTCTGACATATTTAACACGACTATTGCCGCCGTTTAATTCTGCAAGGTTTGACGTTATCTCGAAGATCGTAAACAGGAACGCGAGCAAAAAAATTCAACATTGCCACGACTTTGTTTCTCTTTTGAACGTGTCACAGCGCAACTTTTTTACCCGCGTTCTGGCCGACTGTAGATAGGTGCCGGAATTGAAGGGCAGCTGCTGCGCCATTCAGGCGAAAAGAGAAACATAATGCGTGGACTAATCCTTGCAAAGCTGGGAAAAAGGTTTTTAAAGCCATAATTCCTTTTTTTTTAATCCATTCAGGGTTTGACCCAGCTTGAAGACCCTTATTCATAGGCTGGTTAGCAGCTCCTCAGTCAGTAGATTAGTTTTTTTTTTCTTCCTTCCTACCTGGCAACGGAAGGACCGGAGCTATGCTCGGATTTGTCACAGGAGATGATTGAGGGACTCCGGGTTGTCGTTTACAAGGTTCTGGGTCAAACCCAAAGTCAAGGGAGGATTCAAGAAGTGCCAGTTTGTCCTTTTTGCTGACGATATCACGACAAGCGGCGGCGGCGCGGATAATTTATGCGCCAGACACTGCTAATCTAGATCAATAACTGTCCAGAGAAAAATAAGGATGGCAAAAAGTAGGGGGACTGGATTTATACTGGGGGTCAATACCGAATCCCCACAGGGTCAAGACTTTTCGAACATATTCGTGCGACTCTCAATAAAGAGGGTAACCGCATACAAATAAAATAAAAATAAAAACTATATAAAACAGGTTTTATAACACCCGCATGTGTCGTTTTGCCTGTTTTAGATAACCAAAGTAAATTGTAAATCCAGATCGGTCCACCTGGAGTTTGGATGTTCACCCCGGGCTTTTGTGGGTTTTTTCTGGGTACTCCAGTTTCCTCTCACATTCCAAAAACATGCATGCTAGGCTAATTGAAAACTGGAAATGGGCCCCAGGTATGAATATTTGTCTCTAAATGACCTCTAGGCATGAGTGTGAATGGTTGTTTGTCTCCTAATGCCCTGCGATTGGCTGGCCACCAATTGAGGGTGTCTCCCACCTCGTGCTCAAAGTCAGCTGGGATTGGCTGCGCGATCCTAGCGAGGATGAAGCGCTTCAGAAAATGAATGCACTGTAAATATAGTCATTATTGAATATCAGTCCTCATGAAATGCCATGTCTGTTTACCACACTGTTCACCTTGCCCATTTTTTTCCCATTTCTTCTGCATTCAGCGCACAGCAAGTCACGACGATTCCGCTATTTACGTCAGTTATAATTCTTTAGTGCCTAATTCATTTTGCCATTTGCGTCACTCCAACAAGTGCCCTTGGCTGATTTTTATTTTTTTATTTTTGGACAAGGCTGCCTTCTCTTCATTTAGCCCAGCGGCTGACAAATGACTTTGTGAGCAGCGCTATGGTCTCCGGCAGGAACAAAAGGAATAGAAATTGAATCCCGGCTTCTAGCAGCGATCTCATCCGTCATCTTTTTCAATATTGATATCTATTATAGTTATGGATTTTCTTTTTTTTTCACCGTTTACCCCCCTTCATCCGCGTTCAGTTGGGGATCTTTGGCACGGGGGGGCGGCGACCTGTTGATCTCGCCACTTTGATGGATGGGATTCGTGGTTTAATTGCCAATTTGGTGTTCTTTAAATGGCACGTGTGCGCAGCTGAAATATGACATCTTAGTGGGTGGGGCGCGGCGGGATGAAATCGGAACGCGATGGGAGGAATTGATTCGGCATCGTCCACCGAGCCTATCGGGATCCGGTGGGCTCGTGTTGGTTTCTTGCTAGATCATCTTTCACGTATCACGTGTCAGTTTACGGGAAGATAACATCACGGGGTGACGTTTATACGAACCGCCTGGCCTTTTAAGGGATGTTCATTGTGTAAGGCGTTATTTGATGAAGATTCCAATCATTAGTCGCTTACCACACTCGACTCATCAGTATAGTTGTCTGCAAATATTGTAAATACCGCCAAATATGCTTGTTTTTCCATAAAATTCTCTTAATAAATAGGTTTAATGCTTTTCAGCATTTATTTTTATGCACGTTTAGTTGGATAGTATCAACATTTCCATTTTCTTACCACTCTTCACATAATCCAACATCATTATACGTACATATATCATAGAGAGAATGTGTCATGATGAGCAACGTATCTGAGCATCACTGTGTTATTGTAGAGGGCTCAGGGTTGATGTCATTTTTCTTATTAAATGCCACGTCGCTCTGCTTTTTGCAGCGAACGTAAGACTAGGGAATCTGTAACCTATTCTCTTCGCCACGCCTGAGTATAAATCTACGACGACGACTCACCTTACTATTACGCAACTCTTAGACCCATCAAACTACATATTCTATCTGTAATGGCACATACAATTTACAAGTCAGGCTACTCATGTTACTTTCACATCCATGATGCACCAGTCAGAACGTGACTTTGGAGACCTCACGCAGCTATACTATGCGATTCATCACTCCCCCCGCTCGATGGCTCTCCCCAGTGAGTTCCACACCAAGGTCGTAGTAATCTATTTTTTTTTGTGTCTGTTTCACGGGGCTCTTTGGGCCTTCATTCATCATGTATGAGAGCCCGGCACACAATTCTTTGCTCTGTGCTCAGGCCTTCATGTCTGCTTGGTTTGATGGTTCCTATATGAAATTGCTCGTATTCACTGGAATGAATGGCATGCTTTTTTGGATGAGCACAATGGCCCAAAAACTCTAAAAAATGGAGTGTGTGTGTCTGATTGTGAGGTTATTGATCCAGAAAAGCATTCACGAGGTCACACTTTAGATTTTTAGAGGTGTGAATTTGCCAAGTGTGGCTGTGTTGGATGTGATGTTGAATGCTTGAAGATCCATTCATTTTTAACTGTTTATTTTGGATTACATTTCAAAAAAAAATGTGATAGGAAGCAAAATATATACACCCAAAATCAGCCTTAAAATCAGGTGAAATTAAATGAGAAAGATGAAAACAAGAAACTTTGACTTTTCTAATAGTGGGTTTATTTGTGTAAATTCAAAATATTTCATGTCATCTAAAATATAGCTTTTTCTTTGGTGTTCCTATAATATCCTCAATGTGTTCTTTCGTAGATATTGTATCCATATTTGGGAACTATATCTGAATCCAAGGTTCTTTTTTTCTGATCGCACTTGGACTACTTATTTATTGATTATTTATTTGTCTGTTTGTTGTTATTTTTGTACTATGTGGTGAAAGCTTTAAATGTCATTATACTTATATACATAATATATACTTATACACTAAAGCAGGGGTAAGGAACCTATGGCTCGGGAGCCACATGTGGCTCTTTTGATGGGTGCATCTGGCTCTTTGCTAACCTGTGAGCTAAAATATGGAAATCGCTGGTGACCAAACTGAGATATAACATCTAGAACTGCTTTAATCTTCTTTTTTTTTTTGCAGTAGACTCTTCTGGAATGCATCCTCTCATTGATTAGCTAAAGCATAAGAATCTTTCAAAAAATATTCAGTTTTTTCCACTTTAAAAGTGGTGAAATTACAAAAAAAAATTGAAAAGGAACTTGTTTACATGTATGTATTTTGACTTTTAAATTCGTAGTATGGCTCACAAGGAATAACATTGGAAAATATGATTTTTTTATGGCTCGCTTCGTCAAAAAGGTTCCCGACCCCTGCACTAAAGCATTCAATTCAATGCAATTTTGCAAAAACGATACATACGTCGACACCCCAAAATTCTCCCGATTTGAAATAGTAATGAAATTTGCCCAATCTAAAGTGCTAAATGGGGCCAAATTGTGTGGTTACGGCCCTGTATTTTATTCTGTGTCTTCCCAAGGTCAGGCGCAATCCCACGGGTGACTTAAATTTCCCAACATCACAAGTGTCTTTACATGCATGCTTCATGCTCACAGCGGGACCAAAACACGGACAGCAGTGAGGGGATTAGCGCCGCTCTTTAACCACCGCAGATTCTCCCCTCGCCACCTCTGTGTCTGATTAGCGTTTGCTGCTCATCTGGTTTTGGAATGTTTATCTCCTCATCGTCTTCTAATCGGGTGACATATCACTCTAATCTTCCGTTTCCTCAAGAAACTTGGTCACGACGTTTCCGTTTTTTTTCCCGCACTTGGCTTGAAATATTTCGTGTATTCAGAGGGAAACAAATCAGTCGGGGTGGGCCGGGTTCGGGCCCGGATCGATGCTACATGGTGTAACGCTTGTGCGTGCCGATGTTATTCCGAGAGTGCTATCGGAGCTAATCATTTTGGTCATTAGCCCTCGTGTCTCCTGATTCCAGAGATTTAGCAGACGGAGGAACGAGAGGGTGAGATTCTATCGCGGATTTAAGGAGTGGGAAACAATGTCTGTACTTGTTCAGGTGGTACGGAAATGGGAGGAAGAGAGTGAGAACTGTTTTTTAGTGCCGATTCAAACTCGCAATGATGAATGTGGATCAGAGAACACATGCCGGGGATTCAGGAGGACTCCGGTTTGACGTCAGAAGCGATTTAACGGACAGATGGCATACAGCTTGGTCTGGATTTTGGAACTTTGTATTTTGAGGAACACACTTTTTTGGAGCGTTCGGGAACAAAAACTAGACTTAACTGCGGGGGGATCGGTTTCCTGAACATAGATCGAGTGGTCTATGGTGGCAATTACACGTGGATGTAATAAACTATTTTGGTTTCGCTTGTTCTATTCGGTTGACGTGCGCAAAATTTTGGAGATGTTTTATGCATTTGTTGCCCCTAAAATTTACAACTTTCTCGATCTAAAATCTGAACTAAAAAAAGCCTTTTCAGCCTTTCATGTAAAGATGATCAATGGACTGTTAAACAAGTTGTATAGGTTATCTCATGAAAATAAAACTAAGTTCTCTGGTCTCAGTTCAAGAAACTGAACTGGAGCAAAAACTATTTTCTTCTTTTCACTATGGCCTTTTAACCTTTGAACTAAGGATTTAACCTTTAAACCCCTAGTGTATAGACGCTGGCAGGATCGTGTGGCCATGTTGTCCAATTAAAGCCATCAATCAAGCCATTTGCAGTATGATCATGCACGCCCCCCCCCCCCCCGTTGGAAGTACAGTCTCTCCACACGATTAGCGCAAACTGGAAACATCCCAGTTCTCGTTTGGCCAGTAAACTCATCGTGTTTCAGTTCCTGCCAATCTCCATCAACTGGGGAAAGCCAAGCCATTGAACCCGACTTGCAAACGCCGTTCCGAACCCACCACCTCGCCACTGTAAATCAAATAAAAGATAACCGCACTTTGTACTTAAACTATCGCCACGTTGGCCGCCGTTTGAAATTCCAAATCAAAGCCAATTTGAAACGGGGTCGTCGGCACCCGCCACCCATTCCCACCAAGAGTTCTTTCTCCTTCATCCCGCCCGCATCACGGGGGATCAGAAAAAATAACACAAGTTTCAAAAGGGGAAAATGAAAGAGGCGACACGAGGGAGCTGTGCGCGACGAGGGGCGACGTGGGCGTCCGCGTGTCAGGGAGATTAAATACACCAAGGGAGAAAATGATGCCAAGTTCCACCCCTTCGCCGCCTTTTCTGCAGCCGCCGCCGCCAGTTTTAAAAATAGAACGCGTCGACGGAGGAGTGGGCCCGCCAGGAAGGTGCACGGGGACTGGCTCGAGAGCCGTATGCGCTGGGAGAATGCAATTTGAGATCATCCAAATTGCCTTTTCTTTCAGTAACATACACACCCACACACCCACACACACTGGCGAATCCTCACACACACACACATTGGCAGAGTCCCTAAGCCAGTGTAAGCCCGCCGCCAGTACCCACACTGTGAGAAAATCAGTAGGACGGAATAAAAGAGGCCGTCCAAAAAGATCAGTGGGATTTAGAGAGTGATAGATGAGCGCCGGGCGAGGAGGGTGTCGCGCAAAATGGGCTCCGTGAAGGCGCTGGCTTTTCATATGTAAACCTGTCGTGTCTTTGATGCGCCAGAATAAACACGTCCTCGTTGTCCACCAATTATTTGTCCGGGGTCATAGCGCCCTGGGAGATTTGTTGCCCTGGCTTTGAGCGTGAAGGGTATCCTATTGTGATTGTTATTTTTGGGGGGATTTTTTTTTTGTACCTGGTGGCATTCAGGAGTTTGTGTGGGATTGTAAATGGGTTTAAAAAATGAGTTTATACGTAAAAAAATAGAGTTGTGGCATAAAACTAATGTTGAGTTATGTCAGGATGGACAGATGACAATTAATAACTGGTCAAATCCTAATAAAACAATATATATATATATATATATATATATATATATATATATATATATATATATATATATATATATATATATATATATATATATATATATATATTTTTTTTTTTACCTACAGCGATGTTGTTTATAGTTCCATATTACAGAATTGTGTGTTTACGTCCACTTTTTTTGTGGCAAATCGTTTAATGCTAACTTTGAGAAGATCCCCTTATATATTTTTTTTCCTAAGATTTTCTCTGTCTTTGGACTTTTTGTTTTTGTTTCCTATTTTTGAGAACCCCTCATCCAACTCATTTATCAAAGTTGTCTTAATCTTTTTTGGAGAAACAAATAACAAACCTTAATCAGTTAAATTGACAAGTCCCACTTAAGTCTTAGCGTAATTGCCATTCCCCTTTCGTCTAAAAGGACCGATATGTTTATTCGAACGTGATATGCATTCACTAATCATGCTATTCTTTTAAAAATTCTGTCATAATAGGGGCACAAATGCTTTTCAATATTAAGTTACACCGGCAATTGAGGATAATTTGACTCTGGAGTGTTTTAAATCTACGACCAAAGGAAGGCTGTTCATTTTTTATTTTTTTTTGCTTTGTTACGTTTGTTGTTCATGTTTTTGTCCATTCCCAAGGAATCATGTTGCCACGGGGATTTTGAATGACATTTTCTCGATTTTGTTACTTTCAGGTGGAGAGGGTTCGGCAGAAGCGGGTCAGAAGGAAACATCCACCTGCGACATTTGCCAGTTTGGCGCCGAGTGTGACGTGGACGCAGAGGACGTTTGGTGAGTTTCAGTTAACAAAATGTTGAAAATAAGATCAATAGAAAAGGGGAAAAAGTGGAATTTTGCCATTGTTAAATCGAAGATGACTGAATGCTGAATTCAAACTTCAGACAGGAAGATTTCTCCCGTTTTACTGCTCGCGTACAATGAGAGAACAGATTGATTGGCTAGTTGTTTATCTTTTTTCACTTTTGTGATCCTAAGGATGGCCTTATCATTTTGCTCACCGTAAACACCACATTGAAATTTTCATACCGCACCGTCATCCGTCTTATTGAACGAAGAGATTGCAATGTAATATAGAAAGGCCTGCATTTGACACGTCGGTCCATTTTCCTCTGTCAATATCACCCCGCCGTTCGGGTCATTTAAATGTCTTTGAAGACGAACAGCTTAGATGAGAAATTTTCATTTTTCCGCACACCCTCGCCTCGGAACATCCGCCGAGGTTTGGTGCACAGCTGACCATTTCATTTAACCTCAATTACGATTGTGGGCCACAGAGAGAAAGCAGAGTTTGGCTCATTCTGGAAATCCAATTACCGTCCTTACACGATTCGCCAATGTCAGGCCAAAATGAATTTGGCTCACACAAAGAAAAGTAGTTCAGCGACCATTCCGCCATATATTTGGACTTCTTTGTTTTTCTTTGCCAAAAGAGATGGCTGCCGTTTATCAACTCATCCCCGTGCATTAGCGCGGCGCTCGCAATACTACAAACAGCCTCCGGGCTCTGCGTGTAAAACATCTGTGATGTGGATGTTCGGCATGGACATTCGCCAGACAGGACGACAATGCCACATTTCTATTTGAAACGGGTCACAAAAATACCGAGCGGAACCATATTATAGATTTTTTCATGGTTCAAGGTTGGCCCAGTGGTTGGTGGTTAGCTCGTCGGCCTTACAGTTCTGGTTCAAAGTTCCTTGGTTCAATCCCAGGCCAGTTTGCATGTTCTCAAAGTGTTGCATGGGTTTTCTCTGGGTATTCTGGTTTCCTCGTACATTCCAAAGACATACATGAACACTCTAAATCAAGGGTGTCAGACTCGGTTGGTTCGTGGGCCGCTTTAACGTCAACTTGATTTCACGTGGGCCGGACCATTTTAGATATAATATTTAGATTATTATTTTTATAAATGGATTAAAGGAACTGGATTAAAAGCCCTGAATATTTGGTATTTTATAGATCTAAAACAATGTTTATTTTAGCTTTTTTATATATTTTTTTAGATTTTACAAAATGATTTTTGAACTAAAAACTGAAAAAATTGATTAAAAAATTACAATTATTGATTTAAAAGGGGGAAAATCAGGAAATGTAATATACATCTATACTCTTCATTTTAATTTGATCCTAAAACAGAAAGTCCACACTCATGATTTACTTTCCAGGGCCACACAAAATGAGGCGGTGGGCCAGATTTGGCCCCCGGGCCGCCACTTTGACACATGTGCTATAAATTGCCTAAACCTAGCTACGATTCGTTGTTTGTCTCCTGGTGTCCTACGATTGGTTGGCCACCGATTCAGTGCGTCCCCGAGTCATCTGAAATAGGCTCCGGCACCCACCGCGGCCATTGTGAGGATAAAGGCTTCAGAAAATGAAAGAATCAATGAATATTCAGATCAATAATGACAGGGCGCGAAGCAATAATTTTCATCAGAAATCCGACTCGTGTCAGGTTTTGATTAAAATGGCAGGTTCTTTTAATCAGACAGCAGCTGATTCCAATCAAAGCAGCTGGCAGTTACTCAATCAACTGCAGAGCAATCATGGCGGTGTCAAAGCCGGTCAGTCCGCATGAACGGATTTATGTTTTTTTTCATGGTTTTATTGAATCGATTAAAAGGAATTAAGGGCTTCAAGGCATGGCAAAGTACCGGCGGTGGTATCACATTTCTTGAAATTAACTTTGGAAAGATAAGCGTGTGTGGGGGGAATGACATTTTCTTTGATAATCAACGCACAATCATGCAAATATACAGTCATTGATAAAGTATCAAAGTTAAGCTTAGTGTGGCCCAAATTTGAGAAATGTTTCGCCCCACGATTGCATTTCTATCCGTGCAAGTCTATCCGTTTTTGCTACCGAAACTCGTAGCTCGTTTTGTGTTTTCGCTGCTTTTCTGTCTTAATGATTTGGCGATTCTTAATGATCCCATTGACTTTGATTTGCTTTGTACTTTGCGCTTTTTGCTTTTGCTTTGTTTTTCTGCGGCCTTTGACTGTACTGTCTAACTTATAACTTTGCCTTTTCTTGCTACTGTCACAATGAAATTTCCCGAATACGGGATAAATAAAGTTATCCAATCCAATCGAATCCTAAAAATTCTTGATTGTATGTCAAGCATTGACAGAACAGATAAGAATGAAATATACCAAGTTTTCAACATATTACATAAATAAACCTTTAAACGCATTAAGCCAGATGCCTTGGCATAGATGCCAATTTTTCCCCACAGAAATGTTTACTTCAAATGTCTCTTTTTGTTGGAAATCTCACATGTCAATATGTATTTTTAGTATGAAGAAAAGAGCACATCACTTGTCAATTTTTGTAGTATCCGTTTTGTGAGAGAGAAAAAGATGGCTGGGTTTTTTTATTTGGACAACAGCCAAGGCGACCTCCCGTCAATCAAAAGTGGTCTGCAAAAATCTAGAATAATTCGTGTGTACCATTTTTTAGATAGTTGGGCTAAAGAATAACATGTACTCCTTCCCATACTCATTGATATCAACAATCTGCGAGCTCGCCATGTCTTCTCACGTTACAACAAAATGAAATAGCTAGTCTTGTGTCAAATAATTACCAAAAAGTCACAGCAGGCTCAATCTAGCGCGTGCTTGATGATTCGTAATGACTGCAACGAGTAGGACAGAAACAGCCTGCGGGTAACCTATTTCCCCCCGTGCACCTGTAGACATTCGGGATGATTGGATTGCCTTTCCTCACCAAAAGGACGGTCGGCGTGGCGACCCCGTTGCCAGATAAGCAGACGTATAAATGGATGGATGGATTGCCCCGGGCCATTTTTTGACAACTTCTTCGCCCTAGTTCTATCAGGGCTATATTTAGAGGCAGTGTTTTTCATCCCTGTGAGACGGATGTGAAATGAACCCAAAATCAGGCCCAATTTGACAAGACAAAGAGACTGACAGACTTAACTTTGAAAGGCCTCCAAAGATTTGAAATCTGAGGCTACATAATTAGAACAAAGCAATTGAAGGCCAAATGAATGTGATTAAATTATTATTAGAATGGCGAACGTGAAGACAACTGCGTTGCCATGACGGGAGATGATATTGTGTTAGCGAAAGGTCGTTTGTCGATCATATCTTGCGATTTGCTAGCCATGCCGTATTGATAAAATAATATAATCACAGTTTAGTTTTCTCCAACATACTTATTTGGATCACATTGTAACGGGATGATGTTAAGTAAATACATACCTCGGCCAATTGCTCCCCTTATTAATGATTGAAATTCCCATTTTTAAGCGACAATAAACCATGCAAATGCAACGTTTACTCACATAGGGCGCACATAAACCTACCTTATGTATGAACTAAAGTCAAGATTCTGTAGATCACAGGTGTTAAAGTGGCAGCCCGGGGCCCAAATCTGGCCCGACGCATCATTTTGTGTGGCCCGGGAAAGTAAATCACAACTTTCTGTTTTAGGATCAAATTAAAATGATAGATATAGATGTATATTACATTTCCTGATTTTCCCCTCTTTTAAATCAATGTTTGCCATTTTTAATCAATTTTTACTGTGTTTTCAGTTCAAAAATCATTTTGTAAAATCTAAAAATATATAAAAAATATTTTCTGTTTTCCACTTTAATATGGAATAAAAGAGATTTTCCCATACTAGGAAAAAAAGCTCAAATAAACATGTTTTAGAGATCTATAAATACGGGAATATAAAAAATTGAATATTCAAGGCTTTTGATCCAGTTCTTTTAACCCATTTATAAAAAAAATATCTAAATATTATATCTAAAATGGAGTTGACGTTAATGCGGCCCGCGAACCAACCCGAGTCTGACACCCTTGCTGTAGATGTTGCTGTATGACGTTGACAGCTTGACTGTCTGGGTACATTGCTTGCTTGCACGCTATATTTTTATAGTGAAAAGGGAATGACAATATTAGCAGTCGTTGATGACCCAGACTTTCCAGATTCGAGCCGAAATGGGTCAGACGAGATCGTTTTGCCAAAAAAAAACGTACGGCAAAAAAAAATATCCCGTACAAAAGTTGTTATACGACGTAGACACTTTTAAACGATCAAAAAATGTATAAAATACGGGAAAAACATTTAAGTTGACAGATATGTAAATCCAAAAGCGAAGTAAGATTTGTGTGATTGCTGCAATGTGGTGGTGAATCACCCGCGAGTCGACCAGCTGACTCTGGGGACGTGCCGTAAGCAAAATGACCGAGTTACCTCAAAGATCAATAGCGTATTCTCGAAAACCCATTTAAGGTCCATTTGTGGTGTTAAACTGTAATTACCCATAAAAAGGTTCGCATTTAGAAGAGGAGTCTTCAGTTGATGTACAGTGAAGCTTGCAGACAATTGGCCGGTTTAGACGTGCTGAAAATAGCACAAGAAGTTTTACAAAGCTGCCCTTTTGCGCTGCCTTTGCCAAAATAATTTGACAAGAAATCCACAAAGGCAATTCAATGTTACACCAACAGCAGGGTGCTTTCAGCGCATGACTGACCGAAAATAGTTCAGCCTTGCTTTTTCTGTCTTCTGTCAGGAAATAAATGAACGATTGACCATTTTAGACGCTAGCCTACTTTCCCGGCCGAGAATCGGCAACTTTAATAACGACAAAGACAGTACAAAATCAAAGAATAGTTATTTAATGAGGATGGAAACAGCTAACATGGTTTCATTTTTCATACGATTTAACAATTTCTTTAAAGACATGAACACAATATCAAATAATTCCATCTTCTTACCTATGACGACTAATGAAAATAACTTCATAGCATTTAATTTTCCAAAACAATAGTCATTTCAATCCGATTGATCCATTTTTTATTACTTTTTAAGATTTTTTCTATTACTAGCTTGAGAAAAACACACAAAACTCTCCCACAAATCTTCTGTTCCGCAAGCAACACTTTAAACATTATTAATATATCTAATTAAGGCATGAAGTCAATCGAAACGCTTCAGTAAATCCACATGAACCTCTTATGTCAATAATAAAAGTGTCATCATGGTACAAAGCATCGTTGCATAAATGTTGACGTTCCTTCCACTCGATCGAGCAAAAAACTTTAACTTTCCCGTGTTTCAAAATGGCGTCCTCACCAACCCAATCCCAAGTTCCACCCCGTTGTTTAATTTCACACTAGATTTGCGGGCAGCCACTCAAGAAAGCAACTGTTTGTGCACTGCAAATTAAAAAGTCTACACTTCTCCACTTCAAATAAAAACATTCCGCTTTTTACAAATGACCTACGCATCCTTACGTCAAGTTCTGATGTTCTGCAACTCCATGCAACCAAAGGCGAAGAAAAAAAAAGTAACCTTTGCACACTGGCATTGGTATAAAGTGGCTTTTAAAGTCTGAAGCCGGCAGACAGTGTGTTCGTGTTCGTGTGTGTGCTTTGATGGGAGTGAAATAATCGTAGCAACTAATCAATACAACACATCCTGCTAAGACCGTCTCCTCAGAGACATGTCTCGCACACACACCATTAACTTTGGTGTGTGCGTCAAAGATGGAACAAAAAAAATGGCGCTTCAAGACCAAAGTGTTAGTGTGTGTTTTGCACATTTAGTGTTTCTGCAGTCTGTGTGTGTGTGTGTGTGTGTGTGTGTGTGTGTGTGTGTGTGTTGGCCCAAGAGGCATTAGTACGTGTTGACGCAATGCAGTCTAGCACCACCGTGCGTGCCCATTGTAGGGAAAGTGAGAGTCGGCATTAAAAATGGATGTAGGCCAGACATCAGCCGCCGCTGACCAACCACGTCCTCTCGGGAAGAAGAAGACGGCCTCTCCGAGCCAACGTTCTCCGCCGAAAAGAGAGCTCGGGGGCGTCGTGTTTCGCGGCCGGGCTTCGACGCTTCTCGTTGAGATCGGGATGATAAAGGCGGCCATATCCCAAATCCCGTCTGGGGGCTAATTTGCCAGGGAATTAAAAGTCAATCCCTGGTATGTTCGTTATTGCTATATTCTTGACACCATGGCAACTTCTTTATCTAGCGTGGTGAAGATATGACATGACTACTTCTACTTCTAGGCTAGTACAACATAATTAGTTTTCTGTACCAGGCTGAAGAATTTGTAATCAGTTTGCCACACATGCTGCGATAATATGAGCAGAATCAGAACAATTCATCTTTTCGCTTAATATGTTAATGGAGATTCCTTATTTATTTTTTTCATTTTAAAACAGAGACTTGAACGTACGTCTGGATTAATACAAGTAAAAATGCTGAATATCATTGGTGACACATTTTAGCGCTGTTTGCACTCTCGCCCGTCATATAAACAAAATCAAGATGCGCAGAAGCATCACGTAACATTTTGAGATCTGTTCAAAAGATATACAGCCATTTTATTTGTTACTAGGAGAGCTAGCAGTGAAGGATGTGATTATCAAAGCCAGCCAAGTTTAATGACCACTAATAAACGACTTAATAACCAACCATTAGGATAATTGATTTCACATTTTGAGCGATTATTTGGCCTGAAATAGTCAATACTACTACTACACTGAACTTGCAGGACGAAGCAGCTTTTTCCACTTCACGCTGTCCTTTGCATCATCCTCCCCTACATCAGCCACTTTCATGTCCATTCCCTTCCTTACTCCACCCACATACCTTCTTCTAGGTCAACATCTAGTCCTTTCAAACCCCAACATCTCTCCTCTGGACATGTCCAAACCATCCAAGTCTAGAACTTTACATCACATCTTCATCTCCGCTAATTCTAACTCCGCAAACGTCCCTAATTCGCGCCACTCCACAGTAATTATTTTAACTGAATGAAGGCAAACTTCAATCTGTGATAAAAACCTATCCGATTTTCGTCCATTTTTTTTTCAATAATGGGGTGCTGGAGCCTATCCCAGCAGGTGACACCCTAAATCAGTGGCCACCCAATCGCTGGGCACAAAGAGACCAAGGACAACCAATCATAGCTAGGGTTAGACAATTTAGAGTGTTCAACCAGATAGCTTAGCATGCATGTTTCTGGGTTGTGGAACCCAGAGAAAACCCACACAGAGAACATGCAAACTCCACACAGTGAGGATCCACCTGGTATCGAACCCACAACCCCAGAACTGCGAGGCCGACGCACGGCTAACCACTCAGCCTTCCATTTTTTTTTTGTACAGAACAAATTACAATAGCGGCATCTTCACTGATCTGCATTATTGACTTTGAAGGACGACGACAGCAAGGACAGCATGATCTAAAACGAGCAATTTCCCCCCCCCCCCGAAAATTTGTCGGAGGTACTAAAAAAAATAAAAAGGTAGCCGTACTTGACTTCAACTGATCCGTCATCAAAAGTGGGTCCTGCCGCACTTTCAATCGACATCAACACGAGCTGTATTATCAAAGCCGATGGCGCTTAAGGATTTACGTGTGCAAGACAGCTAATAGTGAGCAGAGAAAATGAAATGGCTGCGAGAAGAATGACTCATTTATAATTACAGCGTCCAACATCTGCAAAGTTAGTTGGGATAAAGAAGAAGAAAAAATACGGTGGCTGCGTTTAGGTGGGCGTAAATGTGTGTTTGTTGAACACACTTTATAATTTAGGCGTTGATTATAACCCTCCTGTACGTTGTCAAATAAACCCACTCACTCACTTTCTTTGGCATTTGTGCTCACTGATGGGTGTCAGGAAGTGAAAGCCAATCATGGTTCTTTATATCATTAAAAAAATCCTTCTTTAACCCTGCAGAGAATGTTTACTGTCAACCCTCCCAGTTCCAATAGATTGGACGTTTAATGATAGCGAATGGGTTAACTATTGTCAACATGCCAAATGAATATGTACACTTTATACTTCTAATCGTGTCAATTCAATTGAGTCACTGATTGGTGACAGGAAGTTGAAGCCAACGCCATTTTATTAATATAATAAAAAGCCTTTATGAACCCTGCAGATAATATTCAATGCCTACCCTCCCAGTTCTAATAGCTTGGACATTTACTGATTGCTAATGGGTTAACTATTGTCAACATGCCAAATTAATATGTACACTTCATACTTCTAATTGTGTCAATTGAGTCACTATAATAAAAAGTATTTTTGAACCCTGCATATAATATTCACTGTCTACCCTCCCAGTTCAAAAAGATTGGACATTTGTTCCCGCTAATGACAGCTAATGGGTTAACAATGGTCAACATGAAACATAAAATTCATATGCATACTTCTAATTGAGTCATACTCAAACTACAGCAACATTATTTCAGTTTTTGAAGCATTTTACATTATTTCGAAGCACACGCGGTAAATAGACAACAAGAACCAGACAATTAAAACATGCAAAACAAGCCAAGCTCAAATTTGACATCATAAATTGCATGTTGAAGTAATTGTGTCCAATTGGGTGCAAAAGAAAGGGTAACTTGTCGCCCCGGTGTTTGGTGGAGGGAGACGATTTGCCGAGAAGAAGAACGCATTTGCGGCAATTGCCAGAGGCTAAAAAGAGGCCATTTGAATTCTTAATTGAAATATGGAAAAATAAGCATTTAGCGGCATAAACTGCACTCCAATAAGCCATTGCCTATAAGCAGTAAATGAATAATTGACAAATTTAATCAGTCCGTTGCATGGGAATTTAGTACAACATATAATATTAAAGCTCGATAACTAAAGTGTTGTTCTACTAACAGTAAAGTCATTATTACGAAAAAAATGGCATTTCTTTAATTAGTAAGTCAACATGACATTTGAGTTGCAGTTTGAATTAATTGATTTAATTAAAACACTTGAATTTCATTTAAGATAGTGTAGGACTTCTCCTACTTTGGTTAGTTGTTATTAAAACATACATTCATAAAAATATTCCTCACACTGACAGTTAACAACTGCATCTTTTTTATATTTTACGAGTTTTCTTTACTGCAATGGAGACAACTGTGTAAAATGGTGACATATTTTCATTGTTTTGGAAGCACAGTACATTATCAGGGCTTTTATTCTTGACGGTATTAAATAATTAAGGATGTGTTTTTAGTTATGGTCTAAATCAGAAATAAAAAAATAAAAAATCAACATTTAAAATTTTAAATATACTTTTTGGCCAAGAATGCATTAGTTGTGAGCTTCTAAAAGTGTTTCTTAGTCACTTAAATTCATTATTCATCACATATTGTTTGCTTGAACTTGAGTCAGGGACACCGTTGACATTGTGGTTATTCAGTAAGTGATAATAGCTGAATTAATAAGTAATATTATCATCTCAAAGTCATCCAAACTGGACGTGCAGTTTATGCGGTGGGAAGGAAGCCACAAAGGACAAAGATTTAATTACTTTCACAGATATCTACTTGAGTGTTTATCTTTTTCTATCGTGCTGAATAGATAAATATAACAGTGAGCATGTGTTTCACAATGTATCTTTCTTTCCATCCAATGAAATTAGAGTAACAGCCAAAATAAAGTGACGGCAGAACAATAAGATCTAAAAGAGCCAGTGTGCAGTTTACAAGCAAATTCTCCTTTAACATAATCATCAGCATTTGCATGCTGTCTGCTGCGGCACCCCCACTCCAACATTATACACTTTCAGCTTCATCAAGATAGTGTCAGGTTTGTAAGGAAATAAAGAGATGGTAAACAAACTCTTTCCGATAATGGGATGCTAATGTTAGGACATTATCTGCGTCCAAGTTGCTACTTTCCATTCAGGGCTGTTTTCAAGAAGCGGCAAAATGTGCGCTTTTCTTATCGCTTTCTTTCTTTCCATTGTGTGGTTTGTTATCGGGACAGCCTTCTGCGCGGCCTGACGCTTTTTCATTCTTGTAAACTTTCATCTATTGTGTCAAATTGAAGGTGTCAAAACCCAATTTTAACAGGATTACAATGCACGGCCGGAATATCCCTACTAAATCAGTAGCGATTATTCTTGGTTTTTGCTTGTTGTCGTTTTGTTTTGAGTTGTTTTTATTTTATTTTTTAACAGTCTGACTATAGCCTTGTCATGTACACACACAAGATGGACTCACACCGCCGTGGGCGTGACCTTCCGTTGCAGGTGTGTTTGCAACATCGACTGTTCTCACATTAGCTTCAACCCGGTGTGCGCCTCGGACGGCCATTCCTATGACAACCCGTGCCAGGTGAAGGAGGCCTCCTGTGGGAAGCAGGAACGTATCGAGGTCAAGCACCTGGGACACTGCCAAGGTCAGACCCAATTTTCTATTCACCTTGAAAATCAACGTTTTGCAGACTAAAACTACTTACTGCTCAGGTTAAAACTACTTACTGCTGAATAAAGTCTGACTTGGAATTTTAATGAACTTAAGTATCTATAATTATGCCCCCATGAACACCATACAAATCTTTTCAAAAAAGCTGAGTTGCCGTTTAATATACCCAGGTATATTAAACGGCAGGGGTATAGTAAATGGCGCACAAACGGGAGGCTCAAAAAAGCAAAAATCATTTCATATACTCGGGTATATTAAACGGCAAAATACGGTACCCCGAATTCTGCTGCCGGCTTTTAAAAACCTCTCGGAATAGCACGAGTCGATGCTCTTTGACAACCGCTTTGTGCAAAAGAAAAGAATCCCTCAAATAAATGACTAAAAACCAGCATGACAGACTGCGTATTCCCTCGAGGCTCTCGATTTAGCCAATAATAGTCCCAGATTACTTTCGGGTACTCCCCGGGTTGGCGTCATTTGACCTAAACCAGATGTTTTTGGAGTAATAACGCAAGCTGGCATTCAATTCAAATGTGAGGCAGACATGCTGATGTGCCAGTGTCATATGTGGTATTCAATTTTCTGAATTTCAATCAACTCTCACACCTTCATCTGTATTGGGGACACAATTGCTTTAATCACATGACAATAACCTCACAAAGTTAATCCTCCGCCCTCGACAGACGCAAACTGGAGTACGCCGACAACATTACCGGCCGGTAATTACCTTTTAGTGTAATGCCTTCCATTTGGCTGCAGTGTTTGTTTGTCGGTGTTCCAGAAAAAAAGTATTTCACTCATCAGCATTGTGAAAACAAAACTGTCAATCCACGCTTTTTAAAGATAAAGATGAATTCATAGGCATTTCATGGGTCAATCTTGAGCGAAGATGGGGCGAAAAGAGTGCGGGGGTGCTAAAACAATTCGGCAAAAGGTGCTCAAATCACGACTTTTACCCCCGACGGGACGTTTAGGGACGATTGATTGGAGACGAAAGCGCCGAGAAGTAATTGGGGACAACGCAATCAACCCTAACTTGCTTTGGGAGAAGCATAGAGGGCGTAATGAATTGCCAAATATAACAGGCTTTGGGTCAGAGTAAGTAGATTGATCGCGGCGCACTTGCTGGCAATTTGTTTCAATCAGACCAAGCAGCGAAAGAAACAAATGATATCGCTTCTCTTTCCCTGTACAAAGAAGGCGAGTCGCAATGTGCCTTGAGTCCAACTTTTGCACGCATCTTTACCGGTTAAATGGTGGCCTTTACGATTTTAACCTTGTAAAATGCGACTTAACTTTTGCAAGACAGACTTTTATTTTCTCAAAATACATTGTGAAAGGATTTAAACTTATTTAACCCCCAAGCTATGTGTCTCCTCTATTGTTGTGATTCTTCAAAATAGTCTTAAAAGTTGCCTGCAGAAGACAAACACAAATGGTGGGTGTCTCATCCTCCTATTTCTTTCATCCAAACGTAGGTCGTCGTTACTCTGATGTGTTGCTTCAACACAAAACTGCAGAAAATGTGTTTTGGCAGAGTGAGACTGCAATCGTTTGCCTTTGAGGCGGAAAAAAAATATAAAAATCACTGCAATAAACTAATGATTTGTGCAAGAGGGCTGTTCTGCTTTTTGCAATGTGTAATTTTCCCAGCAGCGCCCATAAAGGGAGCAAAAATAACAATCCTCTCTTATCTTTCACACTCTCACACTTGTCTCGTCTGTGCCCTTTGTACGCTAGGCTCTAATAGAAAAAATAGCAAGTGTGCTTACAGAATACAATCCACTGTCTGCATTTATTCGCATTCAATGACAGCCGGGCTCACCTCCTGCGCCCTTTCGTGGCGCTGAAAACATATTGAATGATCTTCTTTTGCTCCCATGTCGACGTCCTAATGGGTGGGCTTAAGGTCGTGCCCTCTATTTTTTTCCAGATGGGAACAAAGGCAGAGATGGACATTTCTCACCCACTGACATCACCGGTACGTTAAAGTTTTGGGTTTTACACGTTCCTTTATCCCTGGGTGGATGCTTGGATTTTTGGGGGGCGGAGTTACGGGCCTCACGGATCAATATGCGTTTTCTTCGGGCAGGTAACGGACAAGCAGATGGTTTATACACGCCCTGTCCAGATCTCTACAAGAACTACTGCGTCCATGGAGATTGTCAGTTCCCCAGTATACCTGCTCAGCCCTCATGCAGGTACACACACACACAAAAACACACATACACAAACACACATCGTGGTTACATCGATGATTTTTGACAAAAAAAATAATAATTAGACGTCCTTTGTAGATGTATTGTGTTGTCCTTGTGTAAAAAGTATGGCTACCATTTGTTCAGTACTCGAATTTATGAGAGCATCCGGTAATTGGAAGATAAGGGATTTTATTAATCCCGTTGAGAAAAATAAACACGGTTGTGTTCATGCAAAAATACAATACA
The DNA here is from genome assembly GCF_051989625.1 of Stigmatopora argus. Classification (NCBI taxonomy): domain Eukaryota; kingdom Metazoa; phylum Chordata; class Actinopteri; order Syngnathiformes; family Syngnathidae; genus Stigmatopora; species Stigmatopora argus. The sequence goes on from NC_135399.1 coordinate 16,611,110, forward strand.
AAGAATTCAGTTTCCATGTAATTCCACTAGGGCTTGGGTTGGGGCTTTTAGGATTTTTATGGAGGAAGTTTGTTTTTGTTTGATTTTTTTGGGGGGGCTGGTTAGACGCAAAGAATGGGAAGCTTAGTGTTGGTATACTTTTATTGTGACGAGATTAATGAGTGTTATGTACTCACATTGTCGTTGTTCATGTTGTTTAATTCATTAGTAGGAAGCAGTAGACAAATACAAATTTTGATACATATGCTATTTATGAACGTAGGTTGACTAGCTATAATTGTTATTTTTTTTAAATCTAAGCTAAGGAATCACTGTTTGTGGGCTGTAGGCATTTTTAACGTTGTCAATAAAAGACATGACTATAAATACTGAAAATTAGTTTACACAATATATATCATTGCACCATTATATTAGTGCTTGCATATCTTAGTTTAGCTTGTGCATTGCATTATTGATTTTGCAATAATTCCTTTTTAAAAGTACTCAATTGCGCACAAAGACTATTTAAACCGTGCGAATTAGAATGTATCCTTACATGAGATTTCATACAGCAACTAAAAATGAAAAATGACAACGACTGTACCACAAAACGATGTCCACTCATTTGTTATTTTTGCGTAGTGCAGTTGCGCACTCGAAGTGCGCTCCTTCATTATTAATTCATAAAGATCTTAACGGAATGCTAGCGAATCGATGATGTTATGTTCGCGCTGCTTTTACGGAAAATGGTGCTACAATGTCTCATCTCCTGATCAATAATAATTAGCTATTTTGGGCTGCTGCAAGGCTGTTGCCGCCCTCTTTAGTTGCTATTCTTCGTATGTTGTTTGTCTGTCGGTACTCTTAGTTCCCCCTAAAAAAATGTTTTTAAATGCGGGCAAATGTCAACACACTCTTTTTGAGCCCCCTGTAGCCATGACCTATTTGACCTGCTACACTTCCCTAGAGGAACTTGTTAAAAATCCTTTCCTTGGATGCCCTTGTTTGGAAGTACGTGCCGTAATTTCCAGCCTATCGAGTGCACCTGCCTACAAGATAGACAATTTTACAAAAAATGTAAGAAAAAATGCACATATAAGCCAGACTAACAATAGAAACATGCTTCAAGCCTCAATGGAACGTCTTCATTCAAATTCATGGAATTCCCACTCTTGTTCTCTATGGCAGTCTGAAACATTAGAAAAAAATTCACTTTCTCTACAAAGAAAACAACATGTATCTAAGTGACCTTTCTTCCTAATCTTGAAGACAACAAATGAATTATTAGATGGCATTGTTGGTGACAAGAATGTATACTGGCTAATATAAAGGTAGACTAACATTTGTTGCCGTGGTAACCTGTCAAATGGGTCAATAATGTAACCCAGTCTGAACAGGCCCAATTCGAAAAAAATAATAATACAATTTTATAAAAAGCCAGCCCTAAAAATCGGATCTGGGGACAAAAACACCTGGTTTTTGATATCTATAATTGAAAATTGTACTTTTATAGCGGCATGTAGCATCAGATGGTGTCCTATTTGCATGTAAAATGCCCACTTTTTGAAGTCTGACAAAGCTTCTGGCAAGTTTGTCAGCAGCATGGCATCGCAAAATTTGGATATTTTCTCACAATTGGAGCCTACACAGCCATCTCTAGCTAAGAGTATTTTTATTCCAAAGAATACACATCGAGTGAGATACCAAGTGTTATCCTAATAAAACATAATTCATCACAAGGCGAGCAAATCCAAAGCTCATTTGTCCCCCAAAAATCCATCAATAGGCCGCTTCGTTATAAAAACAGAAAGAAAAACGTGGTGCTTTACAGTCCACAAAATACGTAATTCACTTGAGAAATTAAAAATTCTAGCTAATATCGATTTGTAAGAAGATTTAGCTCCAACTGTCTGCGTCTATGGAACTCAAGTACTACGTTAAATCATAGGCCACCCTTGTTTTTTTTCTTGGGGATCCATTTCTACAGCAAAAGCGCCTCAGTCGTACTCGTCTCTTCACGTAAATGCCGGCGGACTCGGTTGAACTTGGATGATTCAGCTTGGACGGCTATTTTTTCGCGAGTGCCTTTTGTTTTCCCTTGCAAACAAGTTCCACTTATCTTAGAAGCTTTGTTTCTCGCCTAAGGAGACGCGCCTGATGCCGGCTCATTTCTCCATCCAGTTATTTTTCCTGGCTATAAACAACCAAAACGCACTCAAGAATATATATTCTTTGCACAATTGAAAACAGCCGCCAAGTTTTTTTAAAAACTTCACACATCCTATTTCTTCCCACAAATATCGGATTTTAAGGATATCGCTTCTCATAGTAGCTGTGAAAAAGCTGGCCCTAAATGAGTCAATACACATTACATATTCCCTTTAAATACATTTTTTTTTATTCCTTGTTCTCGTCTTTTTTCCGTACTTTGTAGCTTTTGGTCCTCATTAGAGACTAAACGCAAAATGCCTACCGACACATACATTTTTCGCCAAGAACAGCGACACGAGCACTAATTAGCTTATTTACGCGTTGCACGACTTGCCCGGGCTACACGAAAAATAAACATTGGAATGCAAAAAAAGGACTGCATTTACGTAAAAGCGTAATCAGAAGGCAATGCTTCAATCGAAGAAGAAGAAAAAACATGCAGAGGAAATGTGTAATTGTCCGGCTAAGACTTCCATCATTTACAGGCTGATAGTGAAGCAGCCAGGGGCTGTGGGTATCTCTCTCAAATGCTATCTTCCTCTCTCCCTCCCATACTTGACAAGATAGACCATTTTTTTTGTTGTTGTCGGAGCTAAGACGGGCTGGTTAAAGATCTTTGCTGCCCCCTAACGGTTCCATGAATTCTAGCCAATTTCCCTAATGTGAAGACCACCTAAATACGACCCGGTTGAAATGTCGCCTGGCTGCGTGAGATGGATTTTGAGCTGAGATGATGTGCGTTTTTGCGACGAACACGGATGTGGCGTTGTTTGCGGGTAGCGATCTCCCCGGAGACGGAGAGCAGGAAACTGGATGCAGGACGAGATTGCAAGGCACAGGCCTCGCCATAAAAGGTGAACCATTTAGCTCCTCTCGGTGGATGGAGATGATACAGATTGCTCTTGCTAACCAAGTTAGCACTTGTCTACATCGCTGATTTAATGCCCAACTGGGCGTCGGCCTTACAGTTCTGTGTGGAGTTTGCGTGGGTTGTCTCCGGGTACTCCAGTGTCCCCCCCACATCCCAAAAACATGCATGGCAGGCTGGTTTGATATTCTAAATCACGCAAAGGGATGACCATTTGTCCATCTGTTGGCCTGCTCCATCACCCCCCGCGACCCTTTTGAGGATAAGCAGTTCAGAAAATGAATTAATGTAAATATTTGGATAACCTAAATCCAAACAAAAAATGCTTCCTTTTTTTGTCATTCTTTTCATTGTATTTTATTTTATTTTTGTCTCAGAATGGGTATCTCTAACAAATATTTACATTAATTCATTTTCTGAACTGCTTATCCTCAAAAGGGTTGCGGGGGGTGATGGAGCAGGCCAATCGATGGACAAATATTCATCCCTTGGCGTGATTTAGAATATCAAACCAGAAGGATTGTCAGAATATTGAATTTAATTGTTGATTGAGACTTTGGATAACCTAAATCCAAACAAAAATGCTTCGTTTTTTGTCATTCTTATCATTGTATTTTATTTTATTTTTGTCTCAGAATGGGTATCGCTAACAAAGTCTCAATCAGCAATTAAATTCAATATTAATACAATCCTTCCAGGATTTAAATGTTAAAATCATAGGACACAAACAAGAGAGTTACACATTTGAGTTTGCATTTAGTAGGCTAGATGCGTCTTGATTGTTAATAGCCGTAGTGACCTTATGTTATGTTCTCTATTGGAATTGCAGCCATGGTTTTATTGGATCGTTTTCTCAAAGGCTTTTCTGGCCGTAAACACCAATTTTCTGTCTCCATTTTGTATTTTTTGGGGACGCGGCAGTTGCCACTCAGGTTTCAGCGGACCCCAGTGCGACACCAAGGACTACAACGTGCTCTACGTGGTCCCGGGCTCTGGAAAACTGCACTACGTTCTCATCGCCTCCGTCATCGGAGCGCTGCAGGTGGTCATCATCTGCGTGGTGGTGCTGTGCATTACGAGGTGAGTCACGCCGCACGCTCACGGCCTTACTAATGAGGACCGGCGCTCGGGGGGGCGGAGGGGGTCTTTGGTGTACGTACTTGAACTTGTCCAAAACGCCCGAAAGGTCACCTTGTTTGTTGTTTCCTCGGTTTGTGGAAACACAGATTCCGATCAATGCATTCTCTGTGATGGACGGTTTAATCCGGAATAAAAAGGGCAGGGAAATAAAATGAGTTTGAAGGCGGGGCAAAAAACAGTCCGGATTGGATATAAATTACCCCCCCAAAAATCATAGCGGGTACAACGGGGGTGTCGTGATGACTAGCGTCGTCGCGCAGTGACTTTCAATGAGACACTTGTCCTTTTTAAAGGGCTCTTTATTTTTTTAATGACGTTGTAAAGTGAGTTTAGAGATTTGTTTTTGAACACATTAAACACGTTAGGAGATAATTGCCGAAAAGAATGAGAAATGCGCGAGCACTCAGTTGTAGCGAATTATTTGTCATTATATGTTTTTTAAAAAGGGTCTAAAAGGGGTCTAGTCATGAAACTTGGCCCTCAGGATGAGTCTTTCCTACTGAATAACAACTTCAATTGCAAAGTGCTAACACCTCAAAAATACAGATTCAGCTTTAGAGTGCCTCGTTGTCAAGTCCTTGGAAAGAAGAACACATTTATTCCATTTACGGGAGACTTTAAGGAGAATTATTATCGGGTTTTGAACATGTACTATAGTAAAATATAGGGGCACAATTCTTTCTAATTAGTAAGACTATACATATATAGCAAGGGTGTCAAACTCATTTCATGTGGGCCAGACCATTTTAGATATAATATTTAGATATATTTTTTATATAAATGGATTAAAAGAACTGGATTAAAAGCCCTGAATGTTCCATTTTTCTAAAAAGGTCTAAAAAAGGTTTATATACATATTAAAGTGGAAAACAGAAAATATTTTTAGATTTTACAAAATGATTTTTGAACTAAAAACACAGAAAAAATTGCAATTATTGATTTAAAAGGGGGAAAATCAGGAAATATAATATACATCTATAATCTTCATTTTAATTTGATCCTAAAACAGAAAGTTGGCACTCATGATTTCCTTTCCCGGGCCACACAAAATGATGCGGCGGGCCAGATTTGGCCCCCGGGCCGCCACTTTGACACCTGTGATATATAGTATTTGATAGACTGCTAAAAGTCTAATTTCAGCACATGTTGCTTTGCTTTTCTTCAAATTGGATTCCCTTTACTTGGAAAAGCAATTTTAACCCTTCATATTTTTACGTCTCATTTTGCTTTTCCACCACGTATGACAATGTTTCAATGCAAGAGGACAAACTCTGCATTGGAATTTAACGCTACGTCCTTTTTATTCTTTTCTTGTGTCGTCCTCTCACTCTTGGTCAAATCCCCTCTCGAAGCGTGCGCTGCCAGAATGCATTTTCAATCAAACTACAAATGGGATGTGAATGTAATTTATGGAAACGTTGTCTTGGCTGAACACTTATGGCAGATGAGTTGAAATTGCGTCTACGCGCTCAAACGCACACCTGTTCCGCTGACAGTGATGATCCATATTCAAATTGACGGATGCGGGCTCAGGCAGGCAGAAGGACGGCAAATGAAATTTGGAGATTTGATCCCGCCGGCTAATTTTGGGAAATATTAATACTCATCATCTCATATTTCCCATCTTATTTAATTTGATCCTTACCTGGAGGACATGTGACATATTGACACAGAATTAATGTGTGTGGAGTTTGAGGGGAATCAAATACGCTTCTTCAAAACGCTCAAGGTTACAAATTCTTATATTTCATCATATTCAAAATATTTTCAGTTTTCCACTTTAATATAGAACATAATGATTAAAAGAGATATTCCCTTACTAAGAAAAAAAGCTCAAATAAACTTTTTTAGATCTATAAAAAAAACGGAATATTCAGGGATTTTGATCCAGTTCTTTCAATCCATTTATAAGAAAAATATCTAAATATTATATCTAAAATGGTCCGGCCCACATGAAACCGAGTTGACGTTAATGCGGCCTGCGAACCAACCCGACCGAGTCTCTACACGCATCACATTTGGTTAGTCATGTCGCTATTCTAGAGAAAAGGTGAGAATGTTTCATAATTGTTCATTTCTGACTCTTTCACCCCCAGAAAGTGCCCTCGCTCCAACAGGATCAACCGGCAGAAGCAAAACAATGTCCACTTCAGTTCGGAGAACACCATGCGCGCCTCGACTCGACTTATCTGAACCCATCGGACGAAAACGGCTGGTCTTGTTCAACATCCCCCTTCCCCCACATTTTGTAGAGAAACCCATCCAAAAAAAGAAAAGTAGGATGTGCTACCCTCTCGTGGTCGGGCCCGCCCCCTCTCTCTCCCACAATTCACACAAACGCCCAAAGAGAGCGGGGGTGCCGGAGTCTGCCGACGCGAAAGGACAGAACTGGCATGCTAGTGACTGCGAAACTCACACAAACACACACAAACACACAGATACACACACGGCGAATGTTGTGGACAGCGTCACTTTAAAGGTCTCTTGGGAACACACCTTGGGGGGAAATGTCTGGGTGGGCCTGAGAAACACTGAATGTGGGTATGTGTGAATATATTAGATGTGGGAGTTTTGGTAGATGCGGGTTAGCCGGTGTCTGTCATTTGTAGTCGAGGGGCAAAACTAAAAGTGGGCTAGTCCGAAGCAGGGTAAAGGGGGACTTTCATTGAGGTTTTTCTGTTATTCCAATGGGGATTGGGGCGTTGGGGAGGGGGATACACGTGATGCCTTGCACCTTGTGTTATAGGAGACCCCCAAGGGAGGTCTTGATGTTAATATAGAGCTCTTCTTCGGTTGTGACGATGACTTCGGCTATTGTATCTCCAGTTATGTTTCCATGAGTTATTACGACGTTGTCTCTATGGGGTCTTTTTTTTTCTGTAAATGTAAATAAATAATTTATATCACGAAATGTAAAATTGGTGGTTCATTGTTTTTTCTAGCAGGTGGGATTAAATAGTCAATACCCTGAACACATGGGTGTGAATGGGAATTTGGTGTCATCGTGAAACAATAGTCTACAAAAAAAAGCAATGCAACAGCAATTATATCTTGCACATCATCGGATGACCGGACAAAAGCGGTTGTGACTCTTTGTGTTCTGAGGTCATCACTGTTGATTGGAATCACCCTGCCAGGTTAGATCAGGACGGCAAAAGGAGGAATTCAATTGGACGAGAGCGAAAACGACTTGTGGGAGACTACACAGATGCTCCTCTAGTGTGTGTGTGTGTCTGAGTGTGTGTGAAGGCAGCATGAGCAGTTGTCGTGGCCGAGTGGTTAAGGCGATGGACTAGAAATCCATTGGGGTCTCCCCGCGCAGGTTCGAATCCTGCCAACAACGACATATTTTGTATAAATTCTCAATGTATTTGCCATTATTGGCCTGTTAAATGTCTTTAGATAAGACACTTTCCCCATCTTTATGGATAACTCATCATTTCTACTCTGATCAATGATTTATACTGGATTAGCCATAGTTTTCTGTCTCAATGCCAGTGAATGATTTAGAGGTATTACGTGCAATGATCTGCAAAAACAAAAACTTGTTACGTGTGTTACAGACCCCTAAAACACCCATAAAAATGGCCATCAAAGCAAGTCATTCCCCTCGTCGGTATGTCTTTGAGTACCCAATAATCCCTTATCTCACGGGTTTCCCATGGGAAATGTTGAAACGTTTTTTTTTTTTTTTTTGTGACAGGCCCAAGGCCTGGGAGGGCCAGGCAGGAAATACCCGGGAATGCCGGAGTATCCACTCTCATCAGAACTCCAGGAATGTAGTGTGCATGACAGACAGCCATTGGCCCGACCGACGCTTACTTTTGTAAATCCCAAAACGGATACATTTTAAGCAATGCGCCAAAATCTCATTCGTATTCTGAAAGGTGACTTTTGGGGGCACGCAGGTCAAAATGAGCCATTAATTTTAATCTACAAATTCATCAAAATGCAATCACGCATTCAAGGCAGCAGGGACCAATCACATAAAAAGGCTTCCCTATGGACAACCAGGCAAGTTTTTCAAATTATTCACAACTCAAATACCCAAAAAAACATTGAAAGCATACCAAAGAATCCGTTCAGGAATTGAACGTTAACTGTCGCATAATCAAACTTTTTTTGCCTTTGATTTGACGCGCTATACTTTGAAAACCGCCGCCAAGAAAGATGGGTCGGCGGAGAGCACGTATTGATTTTGCAATCAACAAATTGTAAAGCATCCAGTAGCAAGAAAAGATGGTGCCACTTTAGTTTGGGAATGGATGCTATAGCACTTGCGCGCCAAAGCAACAAATAACATGGCAATAAACAACAAGGGAGCGCTTCGGTCATTGCAAAGTGCTCTATTAGCTTTTATGATAGATACCAGAGAATGTGCATGCACACTTGGCGAGGCTGACTTTAAGTGAACGTTTATTCCCACCCACGAAAAGTGGTCGTTTGGAAATGGGACGCCGTCGAGAAATCTGCTCAGGGCTCCTCGCAATCCACTCTTAGGACTCGTTATCGGACCGGGACGCCTAAACACGTCGAGCTATTTCATTAAGGCTAAAAAAATTCAACTTTTCGTGAAGAAAACGACAAACTAGGACTGTATTAAAGACGGCAAAAATGTAGTCAAAGAGGAAATAAGTGCAAAATAGTGGTTGTTAAGAATGTGTTGGATGTGCTGGTGTATAGATCAAAACATGGAATTTTTAGGATGATCTATTTTTACATTTTGATCCACGTAAATACATAACATTCTAAAGTAAATACATAACATTTATAAGGTTAAACGATACTAAAATACTTTATTACCCCCAATTTATTGAAAACAATGTTAATATATAAAGCTGGTAATAATTTATAGTTAGATCATAACAAACTAAATGCAAACATGATCATTATTTTTATTTTTTTATTTAGAAACATTTTCATAAAAACTTTTTAAATGAATTTAAGAACAACCTAGGGCAACCTTTTACTTTGAAATTTTAAAAGTGGCCTCCAAAAGTCTGTCATATACAGCTTTGCTTTATTTTCAATTCAATGGAATTGTAGCAAATATTCCGGTGTTATACGCATAAATTAGCCGATTATGACAACGAGACCTTTCACGTTCATTTCTTGACCTCTAGAGGGCACGCAACAAACACTTGCCTTTTCAGATCTTTTTCACTTTCCCCTTTTGAAAAAATGGAAATCATCAAGATCAGGATTTTAAAAGAATTAAATAAAAAACAGGAAATGTGGGAATACAGAGGGAGTGGGAAACAGAGGAAAGGTGGGGGGACAGTGGAAAGAATGACAGGATGGGAGCATCGTGGCCGCCGTTCTGTCCCCGTCGAGCCACGGTGGAAAAATTCCAAGATTTGTGGAGCTCATACATTTATCTTTTAAAATCCTCTTAGGAAGTATCGATCCTGAAGGCCTTAAAAAAGAGAAGATGTCAAACTTGGAGATTCTAATGGGGATGGGATGCCATAAAAAGTGATTTTTTGTGCCTTAGTTTTCATTCTTGCATGTATAGAATATACATTCAGTGCAAATTATGTATTAGTGCATACGTGTTATTGCTCGGAAAAACAAACAACTGCGCGAAACCTTTGCAGTGGCGATAACAAAAGGCCAGAAAACCCTGTCTGGACACGGATGAGCTCATTGTTGGGACAGGGATTTCCACATTTCCATGTCAGGGTGCCCTGTGACACCAAGCTCTCAGTCCAGAACAGCGATAGGGGAGGGGCCACCACACATACTTTGCAAAATCAAGTCAAGAATTTAAAAGATAATACAATTTGCAAGTCAATAGTACAGTGCAAAAGGCAGGCAAGGGGAGTGTAGGGTTAAAAATTAGTTAAATAAGGACACATGGGGCTGGATAATGAATGCTGAAAACAAGGAACAAGTACGATAGAAGAAATGTCGTTAGTTGACACAAAGCTGATGAGAGCAGGTTGAAAATGTGTGAAATGAGATCAAAACAAATTGCAAAATTAATCTATCAATGTGTTGTTGTAGAATAGTGTGTCATCCATCTGTTTGATGCAGGAGCTTCAAATTTGCCAAGTCAATATAGACTTACAAAATGATGTGTACCTGACTAAAACTGGATTTGGGGGCTCATTTTTTAAAAAGGAATGAATATAATGTTTTCAACTTTTTCAATCATTACTTACAAATGTTTTTTTTTCCTGTAAACCCCACCGATTGACAACTTAATTCCCAGAAAACACATTTTTTTCCAATTTAAGTGCCCCTTAAATCCACAACAATAACGTCAAAACATTTGTCACCCAAACTTTGAAACCTTACAATAGCCGCCGCGGCGCACAAGCTAAACAGGAGTGGTCGGTCTAACACGAACAACACGACCAGGAAGGCCACACTGGGATGGCTCCGTCAGGAGAGGTTACGCCTTTCAGGTTGCCATGGTGACCCGGCCCCTCCCTTTGGATCGCGGGGGAGGTGTTTTGAAAGTTCACGGCGTGTTTGTGCTTGCGTGAGGAGAGAGAGCGAGAGAACCAGAGACCGAGAGGGGCGTGGGCGCCCAGATCAGTCACTCGCAAAGTTCACTCGTCGCCACAGGATCTCCTCGCCAAGACCGGACCACCTGCGCGCCATGGAAGAAGAGCCCCCCAGAGCGGAAGTGTCCCACCCCGAAAGCGGTGGCGTGACGGGTAGCACCCACACGATCCCCGAAACCGCGCCCGAGAACACGGAGCTCCTCATTCCCAGTTGCAGCCCGACATCCGCCTCGGCCTCCGTCACCCCCACGGGCACCCTGGCCCGCTTGGGTCTGAAGGTGCCCGGCAGCCCCACTTCCCCTTCCGCCGCCACCGCCGCCGCCCCGGGGAGCCCGGCGGACCGCGGTCAGGTGAGCGCCATCACCGTGGTGGCCCTGCTGGACAAGCTGGTGAACATGATGGAGGCGGTGCAGGACAACCAGCAACGCATGGAGCAGAAGCAGGCCGACCTGGAGGGCGCCGTGCGAGGGGTGCAGGGCGACGTCAGCCGCCTTTCCAAGACCCACGTCGGCACCTCCAACAGCGTGTGCAAGCTGCTGGAGCGCTCGCGCAAAGTCAGCGGACACCTCAAGGAGGTGCGGGAGCGCTTGGATAAGCAGGCGGTGCAGGTGAAGAAGCTGGAGGCCAACCACAGCCATCTCCTCAAGAGGAACCACTTTAAAGTTCTCATCTTCCAGGTGAGAGTGAAGACCGGAATAGGCCTCGTTTAGTATTTGACTGTGCTCCTTGACATAGGTACAGCTAAAAACCGTGTTTAAGATGTGGTGGATGTCCCTCCAAATGTACACTATTTTTAAAAATAAGAAGGATCTCGTCTCAAAAAATCGATTCAGTGCCAAATGTGGACCTGTTCAAACCCGCGATTCTATTTAATGAATGGCGACACGTAGATTGACAGGTTAACTGGACCTTTACGTCTCGTAAAATAACATTTCCTTGCACTGTACTTCATTGTCTCAGTGTCAGGTAAAATTTAACAAAAATGCCTGACACAGTAATAAGAACAGAGACACATCATGGAACATAAATCACTTATGGAAAATAAATTCTGTGGTCTGAGCAAGTTAGTGAAATTAGATCCACTGGATGGAAAGAAAAACTCGATTTGAATGCCACACTTGAGCTTCTTTTGCGTCCATATTTGACGGCAGGTGTTTGCACATTTATTTAGAGGCAAGTTGGCACTCATGCAGGACGTATTGCATTTAATTTCCTTCAGGGCCGTCAAAACTTGTCAAGCAGGAACCTGCAGAGCTCGACTGACTAATGAGTGCCATCATTGGCTTAAACACTGTCGACTAACATAAGGCAGTATGTGCATACCTTCAAAAGTATTTACTCGGTAGAGAAAAGGCAATCTAGTGTGTGTAAGTGGCACCCTACCAAATATATATCAATCATTTCAACCGTCGTTGTACTAAAAAGGGAGTGATGGAGATTTGAGACTCCTCGATTCTAGTTTTTTTTCGGTTCAGGCGTGGTTTGATCTAGTTTGAGTTGCTGTTGGAGGCTTGTTCTCACTCTCAATCTTGGCCTCGGTCTTGTTTCTGTCTTGGTTTTTACGTCCCGACTCGAGAAAGTCGACGTTTCGGTGAGTTCTTGTCAGGAATAGAAGTTTGCACAAGGTAGACCGGTCACTTCTCTCTTAGCAGGCTAAGAAAAAAAAGGGTGTGTCTGGGAAAGGAGTGAAGTGGGATAATAGAAAAGGCCCCCCCGGGCTCCAAGTGGATCCACTTTCACCCCCGCAGTCATTCAGTTGCCTTTCATACGGCTTTGCCGTTTTAACCACCGTTTGTGGTAACCCGAGACAGGTGCTGAACGGGAGATATGCTCTTCCAAAATGGCCGAGGGAAAGGAAACATATCTTGGCAGAGCAGTTTCCCCAATCAAAGACCTTGATAAAGTCTGTAGTGAACTGGATCAAGCAAAGCAGTTATTCCAGTTCTCTTTCGTCGTCATTGTACCATCTAAAATAAAAGCAGCTTATTGTTATTATTTAAAATGGTACGTCGGTGGTGCTAATTTGATTTTTTTTTCCATGGGAAAAAGGGCATGCGCTTTGAGCATGTGCACACAAGTGCATGCATGGCCAGGAAGTGGAGCGCAAGGTGCGATGGGGGGGAAGGTGGGGGGATTTTCTAGGTAGGAGAGGCGGCTGTGTGGGCGGAGGCTTCTATGTTGACTCAGCCGGAGCCACTAAGAGTTTTGAACCATCTTGGTCATCTGGTTTCCCAGGTAACAAAGCTCTGTTGTTCAATTACAACAGGGAAGGGTAGAAAACGTATGGCTCGGGAGCCACATGCGGCTCTTTTGATGGGTGCATATGGCTCTCCCTTAACCAGTCAGTTAAAATATGATGAGAGAGCGTTACAATTTTGTCAAAGGAATCCAAAATTTGAGTTAATTTAATAAATAGGGCAATATTATTACCTATTTATTTATGTCTACAATGTCTTTTCCTGTGTCTGTATTCTCACCCTCTTGCGGTTAGTTAATTTCCCGAATATGGGATGAATAAAGTTATCTAATCTATTCTAATACATATTAATGGACATATCCATGGTCATGGTAATGAGCCTATCTATGTTTTAAAAAGGGTGTGTTATTGGGCTATGTAGGGCAGGTTTGTGTGTGTGTGGCGGCGTGTGTAAGCGTGCCATTGTGCTTGTTACCCAATCGCTATTATTCGGGTGTGTTGGGACCAGGGGTATTAAGTTACCGAGCCAGAATGGAGACTACGGCAAGCCTTAGGTTAAATATTTAAGGATGGTGGTATATGGGTGCGTTGAGTAGGCTGGGTGGAGTTTTTCCAGCTTTTATTACTATATTTTTATACTTTGCTAATTGTTGGCTACTCTATCTACACTGTCCACTTTCTCTCTGCAGCACTTTGCAAAAAAATGGATTGTGAACACTCCCCACCCTGTATGTGGCCATTGAAGTGGAAACACAGAGGGTCCTACTGTATGTGGGAAGAACCACCCGTTTGCTTTTGACCGGGGTCAGTCAAGAAAACAAAACAAAAACAAACACCCCAAAAATGCCCTTTGCTGCTTTACCGCATTCTATTGCATAATACGCACTAATGAGGATCTTCATTACTGTTGCTCGTCCTATTGTGTTTGCTTTTGTGCAATAGCACTGAAGGCTACATGCACAAAAATAAGTCTACACACCCCGCTTCCAGTATTTCACAATCATTTGAAAACTTTCTTTAAATCTATGAACTGCAACCTGTTCCACTCAAACATATTTAAGGGAAAAAAGCAATTCGATGTGAAAAAAATTGGGTTGCTGAAGTGTAAAAAAAATGAAACAAAATGAATATACATGTATTTTCATGTGTCACATGCGAAGGTTTTTGGGAAATGTTTTAAGATAACATATTTAAGGAAAGAAATTAATTCCATATAAAAAATGGGGTTGCTGAAGTGTAAAAAAAACTGAAAAAAAAAGAACATACATGTATTTGTATGTCAGATTCGAAGGTTTGGGGAAATGTTTTAAGATAACATTTTTGGGGGAAAAAAAATCAAATTTAATTGCTTCGTTTAACGGCTACATTGTAACTTTTGTGCTAAAAACAGATAACTGCCAAAGTCATTTTGCTTAGCTGTCTACTGAACAGCATTGTCGGAACCGCACCCATTTTTTTTTTAAATGATTGACTTTGACAAGATCAGACAGGAAAGCCAACAAGTTGCCTTAAAGTCACGAATGAATTTATTTTCAAACACTTTTGATGAAATCTCAGCTTTGCACGGCGACACGTTGCGTTGCCAGAGCCAAAACTCTCATGACATTCCGACTAATGAGTCTCTCTGAACACCCAACACACATTCATACACACCATTTGTAAATTTAATTATGTAATGAGACAGGCGCTGTATAGAAATGCGGGTGGGACGAAAAAAAATTGAAAGAAAGGGACCCCAATCCTAATTGCAACGTGACTTTGCGCTGTCCTTCAGCCTATTAGTGTGCAGCGGCACCCTCGTGCTTGTTTTTATATGAAAGTTTTAATTTAACAGCACCTGTGTTTAAATGCTAATGTTTACCATTCCATCAGTCATTGACACTTAACCAAACAAGGGTGAAAACGGGGTGTGTTCACTAGCCTCACCCTGCAGATATTTTTCAGTTACAAGAAATGTGAAGCTATAAAATGCAAAGTCATCTCCACGGAAAGCTTTAACACGGTCACAATAAAAGCAATTTAAAGCAATAATGAATATGACACTAACTGGTGTTACAATAGAACAGGGGTGGGGAACCTTTTTGACGAAGAGAGCCACAAACAATTCATATTTTCCAATGTTATTCCTTGTGAGCCATACTATGAATTTAAAAGTCAAATACATACATGTAAACGAGTGCCTTTTCAATTTTTTTTTGTAATTTCACCACTTTTGAAGTGGAAAAAACTGAATATTTTTTTTAAGATTCTTATGCTTTAGCTAATCAATGAGAGGATGCATTCCAGAAGAGTCTACTGCAAAAAAAATGAAGATTAAAGCAGTTCTAGATGTTATATCTCAGTTCTGTCACCAGCGATTTCCATATTTTAGCTCACAGGTTAGCAAAGAGCCAGATGCACCCATAAAAAGAGCCACATGTAGCTCCCGAGCCCTACCCCTGCAATAGAACGTCAAGCACAAAACAAAATGGCGTAAATGTGAGAAAGAGAAGGTTGACGCTCTAAAAACAAGGTTACTGAGTTTCATTGCTTGGAATTTGAAAAAGGTGAAGGTAACATACTGTACATTTTTACCATGTTAAGCGAGTGAAAATGCTAATGACAATGTTGCAATGACATGTTTGACATGTTTGTAGTTTGGCATTTGGACTTGGAATTCGGTTGTAAGACGACCACTGGGCTGCAAATTTTGAACATCCTGCATTTTGGGCTTTTTGATAAATATTTGCATCTCCCAATGCGGACATTTTCGACAGGAAAGAGACAACAATAACTATTTTGATTCTCATTTCCACTCGGAATAAAAAAAACTAAGTCAGATAACCTATGTGAACGTTCTTATGTAACAACCTTGATACACTAAACAATTTACAGTAACCTTATCCAACTAAATGCATTTCTAACAATGATTATATTCCAGGATTGGAAGTAAAGAACATTGAATTGAATGCTTTTATTCTCATTATACAAGTATAATGAGATTTTAAGCTTTCACCGCATAGTGCACAAACGCCAACAAACAGACAAATAAATACTCCATAAATAAAACAGATGAAGGAGATTGACAGAAAAACAATAAAGGGAAAATAGTCGTTTATGATGAAAATGTCCATGTGGTGTACTGTCGAGTTTTTGAACATTTGACAGGACAGTATCAGATGATTGAATTTCCTTTGCTTGTCTTCTTCCTTCCTTCCTTCCAAATATCTACTGATGCGCAGTGGGCATGCTGGGATAACCTTGAAAAGGACTTCCTGCCATTGCAACAGGATACATGTGTGTAACATATATATGATGCTGATAAGGCATTATTCTACTCCTGCTTCTTACTGATTGGATTAACGTACTATCTGGAGAGAGTTTGGCTTAGCTAAATGTCAAGTGTTTTGTTGAGGAAATGTTTTTGCCATTTTATTTTTAGTTGTTTCCTTCGTTCCGGTTAAATATGATAACTGCGCCGTCTTGTCAGTCTTCAGCAAGATTCCAAGTAATATCAATTTAAATGTCAACTTTTCAAAATGTGTAGCATTTGGGAGCACCCGTTTTTTTTCCCCATTCTATTTTAGATATTGAGCTTATTCTTAACCTGAAAATCTGGCTGCTTGTTTTTTTTTTTTTGCGAGGGTAAACTGTGACAAAAACAGGTGTGTCCATTTACTGTTTTTTTTTTTGTCACCGAATTAAGAAGTATTCTGCTACGACTTCCTTGTGCGCAACAGCCAATTGGATTGTTTTCATTCAATATGAACCCCTTTATGGACAAATTAAATTTAAAAAAAACATCATAACTCATAATAAATACAGACCAACTATGCAAATGCTTTATATTGTTCCTCATATTTTAAATATAATAATTAAAAACATAAACCCAATAACAATCAATCAACAAAAACATAGTCATGATTAAAACATTGTATTAAATTATCTTTGGAAATGCACATTTATCTCAAGTAATTTATGTCAACTAATGATTCATTTTAATGTTATTTTTGACCAATTAGTTTGTTGCCTTTTGATACGAGCAACAATTTAGGCTTCAGCTCCCAGCAATAAATGGCATTGACATCATTTGCGACTATTAATACACATTAATTTGCATTCACTAACAAAAAAAGGAGTATATTATGATACAAGCATGGACATGGAACAAATCAAATTAGTGTAGCAAGGCACCTGTGTACTTTATTGTTGTGTATTGCTTATGTAAGTCCCAGTTACCATGGTTTTTTGGCACTAAAGTCCAGCATTTTAATTAACCAATATCCATCAGCAACCCCTGAATGAGATGTGATGTGACATCTTTTGTCTTGATGTAGTCAGGACCAGACTAGACTTGTAGAAAATCTATTATATTTTTAAATCGGGCAGAAATCGACATCAATTTCGAGTGAAAGCAAAATGCCATGATTGTTTCATGCTACAACAAGTTTTTTGTTTGCTAGCCATACTCTCTTACATAACCTTTTTTTATCAAGCATGATCACAAAGGTGTCAAGTTCATGAAAAGCGAGTGAAGCCAAGTGCTTGGATAAAAAATATATTGGGATAAAAAAATTGGATTGGACTCAATGACCTCAGATAGCAACTTATTATCTGAATTATTACCTTAAAGGTTTTTTCCAAAAACTAGTATTTAGCTCAAATGCATTTAATCTTCTCTGCAAATTGCATCACTACAGAAAAATGAAAAAAAAGTAGTGTAACATATGCCGTGTTTACAGAAAATTATTGAATCTGATAGTACGCAGCCATGTGCCATAAAAAAAATCATTTTGGCCAAATCAAAAACGTAACTTTTGGTATTTTAAAATGCTTTATTTTCTTCATTCATTTACACAGTGACTGCAGAACATAGGAGGGGGTTCAACTAAAAGTCTTCCAGCTGATCTGGTCTGCCCGGTTTTTTGGGAGTAAGTGTTAATAACACCCCGTAGAAAGAACGTTCCTTAAGAACCCTTGGTATTCAGTCACTTTAAGTACTCTTAGAATGTCTTTTGAACCGCCATTCTCGAAAATGCAGTCATTCTCACAGTAACGAAAGCCCTTGAAAAGTTGGCCAACATTTCCTCGTGTCAACTCGCGGTTTATCAGTTCTTACACGCATAAGTACATTGATTGAAATTCACGATAGAAGGTGTAGATAGCAAGACCTGACTCGTTCTGGTCTTCATTTGGCGCAAACATAAAGTTTTTAACGCGAACGCCCATTTTGTAATAGTACCCGTTTATTTCTTTTTCCTAGGAGGACAATGAGATACCATCCAGTCTGTCGGTCAAGGACTCACTCAAAACCCCGCTCCCAAGCGAGTACGACGCAGAGTCCACTCGGCCCAACATGTCCATCGCCAGCTCGGTGGACGGTCTCCAGACCATCGACCTTTCCTCGGACGAAGATCACTCGGTGGACAGAGTGGACGCAGAAGCGCTGGAGTGCGGCCTGGGCGGAAGTAGCTCCCACATGCTTGAGCGGAGGTCCGACAAGTTCAAGCGCTCCAGTCTGAAGAAGGTGGACAGCATCAAGAAGGCCTTCTCGCGGCAGAGCATCGAGAAAAAGATGGCGCAGATCACCACCAAGATCGTGCCGCCGGAGAAGCGCGAAAAGATCATAAAGACCCTCAGTCCCACTCACCCCAAGAGCCCCACGGCCAAGAGCTCCACGTTCAAGGTATCGCCCATGACGTTCAACGTCAAGAAGGTCCGGGATGGAGAGGTTCCTTCGCAAGAACCTCCCTCGGGCGAGGGGGCTCACGTGGAGATCTCGCCGCTGGAATGCTCACCCGGAGATGCGGCGCCGGACGACCAGGCCGTCCAGAAGAGTCAACAAATGCTCAATCGGTGCAACGTCATCGGCGTGAAGGCGGAGATGGCCGTCAACGGCGATCCGCCGGGCGCCCAGTGCGAAGTAAACGGCGACCGTTCTGCCGGTCTGGCCGTCCCTGAGCCTGATGACGACGTTGGTGATGTTAAGGATGAGGAAGCCTGCAAAATTGAAGAGAAGCAGTCTCTCTCAGCAGCTGCAGAAACAGTTGCTGTAAATCAAGTTCCCTAAACACGGGGCTACGTTTACGACATTAAAATAAAAAATAAAAAAAATAAAAAAAACATTGTCATTGTCAAAAACACACTACTTAAGGATGTAGTTTGGAGGGTTGGAAAGGAGGTAGCGGAGAGTTGATAAATGTACTCCAAAGTACATTTAGAATTGGTTTTGCTATTAGTTTCATGTGTAAATATAACAAACTAAGATCACAAAATTTGCTTCAACATATTTTTGGACCAACGTACTTACTTTCCTATTTACACAGGGCGATAGTGTTGAATTCTGGGATGTCAAAAAACAACTATACCCTAAACTGGTTAGTTGTCAGTCAGCCATGCATTACACAGAGTGGGAATTGAACCCACATCTACCCACACCATAGCCAAGCAAGTGAACCTCTACACCACAGGATGACTTTAGTTAGCTACATTAAACATCAACTTCACGCAATCCGTAGATTGACAATTGAGCACACATGACAATATATGAACATAATCACTAATTAGGTTTAACATTGTGGAGAACAGTAAACAGGTTTCTCATTGTGGCACCAGTCCTGACTGCCAGTACAACATTTAATATGATAATAGAACCTTTGTTTAGTTGGATCTGAATATAGTTGATAAAGATTTATGTTCAATTGTAGAAGGGAGTAAAGCTGCTTCATGAAAATTCCAAACTTGGACAGCTGCTGATCTCCTAGGCAACGCACCAAGTATCTCCTTTTGCTGGGCTTGTCTGCCTTCTTGCTACTAAAAAAACAGCCTCTTTGTTCGGGCCTTTCTTGTTTTTATCTGAAAACTAGTAAATCTTTGGCAACTAAACTAGTTGGTAGCGAGTTGCTAGGGTTTGCCGGAGCAACAATTGGAATCCAGGGGTTGCTTTTATAGGGGATTTGTGTCCAATTTTACACCACTGATTCCGAGAGCAAACTACATAGTGACAGTGTAGTAGCTTCCCATTATTTGGGGTAACAAGCATATACTTTCAATTCATTAATGTGGGGGAAAAGAATATTGTAAAAGATAATGTTTAGTCTACATGTGATAATTTACTTCTGGGAGAATTTGAATGTTTCGTCTTGTCTTTTCACTGAATGCTTTTTCTCTGATAACATGCAACAGCATATTCCTGCACCATGCAGAAGCAAGTTCCTGTGATTTGGGGAGATAATAAAAAAATAAAAAATATGCTTGTCCCCTTTCTTACTTTGCATTTTTTTAATTCACTTGGAGAGTTTAAACATATAGGCAATTCTGTTAGTTTTGTTTTTATTTGTCCTTGAACTTATATAGAGGGCAATTTTGAAAAGTGTGATTGGTATACAAATACTAAGTAACGTCAATATTTTGTCAGCTGCCTAACTCTGAAAAAGTGCCTATGTATAATAAATCCATATTTGTTGTTTTGTTTTCGTTCCATGTTTGCACATCTGATGAAGAATGGGATGAAATTAAAGTAGATGTGCATCAACACAGTGTGTTATCCCTTCTTTTCTTATAATTGTAATTGCTAGTTAAGTCAGATTTGATTTATTTTCTTCTTAATAACTAATAAACAAAAACGTCATGAATTTAAACGCCCCATAAGCATCCTGCGTCTTTACCTGGGGAGTTATTTCTCCCACATTTTGGGGTTGAGCCTGAACACATCATAGTCAAGTGTGCTCATGAATGCTCAATGCATTATACTATAAATGTTGACAAAAGATTTTCTGTATGAGTTTAAAGCTTTCCCCACTTTGCTTGTAACATAACCATTCTGATTTTACGTAAGCAATCGATACGTACTCAACGACTTTGATTCGTTTCTTTGTGATATATTATAGTGGAGGCGGTAGATTTTTGTCGCGGTGCTTGTCTCCCTCTTGCGTCCGAATCACGCCAGAGCTGCCCGAACACCTTTAAGTCTTCAGAGCGATTTTTACTATACTTTTAATTAACAATATTCTTGTCTTCAATGTTATACACATTCAGATTCAACGGGTTTTACGCTAGTTACTTATTTTTAAAAGGGTATACACCTCGAGAGTTTTATTGTCACGGTGGCCGAGAGGTTAAGGCGTTGGACTCGAAATCCAATGGGGTTTCCCCGCACAGGTTCGAATCCTGTCCGTGACGGTCATTTTGTTTTTCAAGCAGAATGAAAATTGAGCTTATATGTTAAACGAATTTTATTTAGTTTACATATTTGACATGCCTGTTTAAAAAAAGCAAAGAAGTAATTTAGAAAGGGTTTATCCTGTGCTGACACCGTTTTATGTAGTTGCCTTTGCTTTCTATAAATCATTTGGTATGAACCAATTTCATCAGTGATTTCCTTAATTCTACTTTATTCTGGTGCTATTAAACTTTTAGTTTCCTCTGAAGCCTAAGTTATGTGTCGTAAACGACACGGAATTTCCTCCTCAACATGGCATTTCCCAATTTGGACCCCTCTACAAAGAGGAAAATGGAACCGTCCCGCAGTATATAAAGGGAAACCGGCAGCACAAAGTGACGTACGTTCCGAGGCATAGTAGAAGCAATAATGTGTGTGGCTGCTTGAAAACTTGCTTAGCTGTCCAGCTGCGTATTTTTTGATATTGAATAGATCAACAAACTTACTAGGGCTATTAATTCGCACTACTGCCAACTTTAACCAGTTATTCGGTTTATAGAGACACACGATTCTGTTAGACACACTAATGTAACCCGACGACGCCAACAATGTCATTCTGAAAAGGTAACACAAAGGAAATGGAGTCGGTCAGTGTTGTTTAATATATATTTTTCTAAACATGAACATAGTTATAGAAGGAGGAGCTTAAAAAAAGACGATCAAAAGCCTAAACGTCAATAGTTTTTGAGTCAGGACTCGGGATTTTCCAGACCGGTAGTTCCACTTGAAAGGCTTATAGCTAACTACCTTTACCAGATCGTTTAAAAAATCACTTGGGAACACAGCGAATGTGTTTTGTCGTTTCACTCGACTCGAAACGGCGTCCATAAAACGATCGGATTGAGTGCTGAAGGCGTTTTTGTCCAAGCTAACATGCTAGGCTAGCCTTGAATGGTGGGTGGATGGTCGGGTGGCATCGACGCACACAATGGCAGCAACCTCGACCGAAGCGGTCTTCTTGATTAAAGACGTCAAGCCCGGCTTGAAAAACCTCAATATTGTATTCATCGTTTTGGAAATAGGTAAGTGTTAGCCAGCACGATGGTTCTTGAATGTCCTTTACCGGGACAGCTTGTGCTCTTAAAGGTACAGGCACGATTTTACGTATACAAGTGTGCGCGTTTAACTTCCTGGCTGCCATTGACGGTATTTGACGTCCCATCCATTTTGACTGAGGAGGGCTGTCTACGTCACCGGCACCGCAAAACGAACTTTCACAGCCATGTTTATACATGTTTTATGTATTTAGAATCCAATGCATGTTATTGTCCACACACATCTAGATCACACTTGTATATCAAATGCTATAATCTAGGGTTGCATATGATTATGCCATGTCTTTTTTATTTACAGCATAAGCAATAAAGATAAATTCTTTTTTTTTTATCACCATTGATTAAAGTTGAAGGCAGTAGACATTTGTCTGATAAAATGATGTTGCTGATGAATATGAAAATTTAAAGCCTCTTTATTTCCCTTCCTGAAACTAGGACGAGTGACCAAGACTAAAGATGGTCATGAAGTGCGTTCTTGCAAGGTGGCGGACAAGAGCGGAAGCATCGCCATCTCAGTTTGGGATGAGTTGGGAAGTCTCATTCAGCCTGGTGACATTATCAAACTTACCAGAGGGTGAGCTGGAGTCTTTTGCACTTCACATGCCACAGACTGAAAATGAACTGGGAAACATTTTTTTCTCTCCTGGCGATTGATTTCAACATTCTTTATTTTTTAGGTATGCGTCAATATGGAAAGGTTGCCTGACGCTTTACACTGGCAGAGGTGGAGATTTGCAGAAGATTGGAGAGTGAGTAATTAGTTGACTCCCATTCTGAATTTTTATTGGGTTTTTTTTCCCACAGCTTTCATATGGGAACAAATTGTTTAAATTGCGTTAATTTTTTTCTATAAATACTGTGTTTGCAGGCAAGCCTGTCATTTTTTCCTCACTACAGACTATGGTTTATCACAAGCTTTGTTTTTGAATAAATACAATTTCTTTGTAATCCTAATGTATAAAAGAAATCTCAAAATCTAGTTTTAATTTAAAATCGAATGCCTTTAGAGACTGGCTTGTATAGCTTATGGAGGGCAATCTTGAATAGCTTTTCTATCCATTGAATGTGAAATTTAATTGAATTTTTTTTTGACAGATTTTGCATGGTGTATTCAGAAGTGCCCAATTTTAGCGAGGCAAATCCTGAGCTGCTCACCCAAAACAACCAGCAAAACAAGTCTGTAAGTGATGGTCACTTTTTAAAATGTTTATCGACTCATTTGTTGCCCACTCTTGCTGAATCTTTCATGTGTTCTTTGGATTTTTAATGTTATTTAAAAAAAAGTGGTGTGTTGTCTTTGGCCATTAGGGCAAACCTGACCAAAATCAGAGGGGGAACTCTCCACCCAATCAAAATTCAGGTACATCCCCTGCACCTGGTAAGTGCTAGATTATAATAGTAGACATAGTATTCTACTATTTTAATAAGTTTTGACCCAAACTAGGAAAAGCAAACATCTCACGATCACTCTCAACCACCAGGTAACGGCTCTATGCCGCCATTTTCCGGCAATAACAGCGGCGGCAGCGGCCCCGCCCCGGGTGGGGTTCGAGACTCGGCGTACGGGCGGCCAAACGGCCGTTCCCCGGGCAACGGGGCGACGCCCACTCCCGCCGCCGGAGCCCCGTCTGCCGCGGCCAAGTCGTCGATTAACATTAGCAACGGCAGGGACCCGCGACGTGCCAAAAGATGAAAAGGCTCCAACTAGACCAGATCGAACTGAACCGAACCGGACTTGACTGGATGTCATTCCCCCTTTTTAAACTCACTTGAATTCAACTTGATCTTTGCTGCTGTCACACACACGTCGTGTAGCCGAATTTGTTCTTGAGGAATACAAATACGATTGTGTCCTTAATCATCACTTGGAATCCTGCAATCGCAGTGCCAAACTTTCCCTTTTGGACTCTTATTTAGCTTTTTTTTTTAGCACAAAACCCCGCCATCCTTGTCAAATTCCAGCACATTATGTACTACTTGAACACTTCTTTTCAAAGTGTGGAAAATGTTTATCATCAAGGAACTGGAGTTTTTGTAAATGCCTCCTCAATGAGCACCTTACCAAACTTCATCTGAATTTACAAGGAAGAAATCATTGTCATTTTACACAGTGCGGGTTGATTTAGTTGAGTTCTCCCCTCTTACGAAACAGCTTTTATTTGCTATGATTGTACCATCTTTTAAGTGGGACCACTTCAAGCTCGGTGACAGGAGTTAACCAAATAAAGTTGACATCAGAAATACAAGTTGTTCTCCCGTTGACGTCAAGCACACGGGCACATTTGCTTCCTGTTCAAGGCCCCCCACACATGTACTGAGTGAACGACTTTAAGCAACATATTGCTCCACCATTTCTTCATATCCTTTTAGTTGCACCAAGCACCTCATGTATTGACTCCTGCCCGGCGTTGCCCCACTTTTCTCCCGCACTCAATGCGCATTTGCGTTGATGTCCATTAACATCCATTTGAACTAAGATGGACTGTCAAACATGTTCAAATGATTTGGACAAATATTGCCGTCAATGCGTTTAAGCGTCTGAGTAGTTAGCATGTTGGGGGTTCAAGTCCAGGTCGGTCCACCTGTGCGGGGTTAGCATGTTCTCCCTGGGCCTGTGTGGGTTTTCTTTGGGTACTTTGGTATCCTTCAAAATCCCAAAGACATTCATGGTAGGCTATTTGGACACTAAAAATTGCCCTTAGGTATGAGTGTGAGAGTGAATGGTTGTTTGTCTCCTTGTGCCCTTTGATTGGCTGGCCACCAATTCGGGGTGTCTCGAAGTCAGCTGGGATTGGCTCCAGCACCCCCCGTGACCCTAGTAAGGATAAAGTGGTTCAGAAAATGAGAAATTGAGGTGAGTTAAGGCTGCATTTACACAGCTGGCACGCTCTAGTTTTTTGTCCAGTTCAATAACGCCACAGTCGTGTATATGTCTAATAATATTCCTAATATTTTTATTATATGGTTGGAACCACCTTTTGCAGATTTTTATACATTTGAAACTTTCATATTTACAAACGCTGCAGTGGCGTCCATCCTATGACAAAATATGTGGTCTGCATTTCAAAGAGGAAGTTTCTTTTTAAATATATGTGTAGACGTGGCAGCCATTTCAAACCATCCTATTTCATCCAGTGCAACAAAAAGCACAGAGAAGACAAGCTGAGGACATCAAAAAATGAGGAAGTAACATTTTTTTTAATGCTGGACATCACTGGCCAAAACACATTCTTATTTAAACTTTTTTTTTGTAATTGTGGACTAATCTACACCATTCTGGGAGTGGAAAAAAAGACCAGAGTTCTTGTTTCTTGAGGTTCTTGATGTCGTCTAGCACCCTCACAAGCCCCACCAGGATGACTGGCAAGTACCGTTTTGTATAATTCTTGAATAAATCATATTGTGTGTAAAATTTAAACCATGGTTTCTGAGGCTGTTGTGCAAAATGGAAAGTACTTTTAAGTAAATTTCTTACTGAAGGACATTGCTTTATAGAATTGTTGTAATATGTTTTGAGGAATTTAAAAGGGATTATTTTGATTGCAAATGTACATTCCAGTTGAGACGTTAATGATCCAATAATTAGCACATGTTGGGAACCCCCATTTAGTCCCATGCATTTTCTTTTTACTGCTTTTCCCAATCCGCATTTATTTAGGTTAACATGCACGAAAAGTTGCTGTTGATGTTGAATTTGTAATGTCAAAATTGAAACTACTTCTAATTGCAATTTCAGATTGAATTCACCCAAATGTGTTAATAGTTATTGTTGTTTCCCCTTTAATCCAAATCCGCGTCCATTTATTTTAAAGTGTTTTGAGATCATTTTGACCGACTTCAAATCTCCCCCTCTAGATCGTATCTCCTGGTCCATTGACTTTGGCTCCTCCTACGATGACCTCAACTACACCTACAACGACAGCTATTTCATCTTGGACCCCGCGACGCAACCGTGCAGCCCCTTCGCCATCCCGGACGCGTTGGGCGTTTTCATCTGCGTCTTCTACGTCCTCATCTTCCTGGCGGCCATCCCGGGAAACCTGGCGGTGGGTGTGGTCATCGGCCTCAGCAGGCACGCCCTCCCGCCCTCGGACCTCTACCTCCTCCACCTGGCGGTGGCCGACGTCCTGCTGGCCGCCACGCTCCCGTTCTGGGCCACCTCCATCTCCAAGGGCTGGATCTTCGGCGACGGCTTGTGCAAGATAGTCACGGTGGTCCAAGAACTCAGCTTCTACTCCAGCATCCTCTTCCTGACCTGCATCAGCGTGGACCGCTACACCGTCATCGTCCGAGCCACCGAGGCCCGGCGCTCCAACCGGCGGCGGACCAGCTGGGGGGTCTGCGCGGCGGTCTGGTCCCTGGGCACCCTCCTGTCCTTACCGGGACTCCTCTACTCGTCCTTCTCGTCGTCGGGTCACATGGTGTGCGCCGAGTACTACGACCCGAGCAGCGCCGACGAGTGGCGCCTGGCCACCCGGGTTCTCCGCCACAGCCTGGGTTTCGTCATCCCGCTGACCGTCATGCTGCTCTGCTACGGGGTCACCGTCCGGCGGCTGCTGCGCGTCCGCGGCGGCTTCCAGAGGCAGCGGGCCATGCGGGTGATCGTGTCGGTGGTGGCCGCCTTCCTGTTGTGTTGGACGCCGTACCACCTGGCGGTGATTACCGACACCTTCTTCCGGGCCAAGATCGTAGGCTACGATTGCCCGGCCAGGACGGCGGTGGACCGGGCCTTGCTGGCCACGCACACCCTGGGACTGCTGCACAGTTGCGTCAACCCGGTGCTGTACGCTTTCGTGGGAGAGAAGTTCAGGAGGAGGTTGCGGCAGACGATGAGGAAGGCCGGCGTCCTGGAGAGAACCTCGGTCTCCAGGACCAGCAGGTCTTCGCTCACGTCCGACGCCACGTCCATGTTCATGTGAGTGAGGGACTCCAAAAGGACGGGGAACTCAAATTTGGTCAAGCTTTAGTTGTTAAAAAATACACTTTTTGTTAATGGTCATATTTTTTTTTTTAGGTTTAAAAAGGGTTATATAGAGCGTCACCCTCATTTAGTTCACTTGGTGAAATGTTTCTCAAGGTTTGCAACACATTAACGCCATGTCAACACGATGACAAAACATCCTGCCAAACACGTCAATTTAGAAATGACATGAGTTTCACTTTAGTATTTTTTTTTTGCTGTTTTGAATTCACCAATCATTGAATAGATGGCTCAAATTGAGAGCATTTGACTACCTCCCGAGGTCCATCTGCTGAATCATGAGTGATGACCCGATCCTATATTTTATCGCCTCCCTTTTTATTACGTCTTATAAATTAAGAGAATGAAAACAATCTCAGCAAATGACTTTTTTTTTTTTTACACTCTTTCTTTTTCTGTCGTTTTGTCGTCCAGCATTGTGATTTTCAGACTCAAATATTTCTATGCCAACCGGCGAATGAAAATAGTCTTTTCAACATATGCCGATACTTCCAAAATGTCCTTCTTCAAAACATTCATTTGACAAATGGACAAGGAAATCGAGGTCTGGTTAAAAAAGAAGACGAAAAATCTCCCCGGTTTAGTTTAAAAACACATTTTAAAAGTAGAAAATGTCTCATGTTGATTCCATTTGAATGTATGCCTTTAACCTATACAGTGTTTGACAATAACGAAAAGATCTTTAAGATTTCATTTTAATCTTAAACAAAGCTTAATATAGTGTACCCAGACTAATAACTAATAATTATATTTAAAGGCATGCATTCTTTATCCTCTGGCAAGAACAGCTAATGTAACTTCTGCCCATTGCGTAACTGTGACTGCCTTTGTAAATTGCGCCTCTTTAGCTTTTTAAAATTGCTTTTTGGTTCTTAAACTTGCTCCAAAGTGACTTTTCAGGAGAGCCGTTCACCCCCCAGTCCCCCCGGCCCCGCCAAGTTTGGCTTGCCCTACCACCTCACACGTCCCACTGACCCCAGGTTGGCTAAAAATGCCCAAGTGGGTGGGACGCCAGCTCGCGGCAGCTGCCGTCCGCCGTAAGCCTCGCCCGCCGGGCCCACCACTCTCATTTCCCCCCTACAAACTGGCAGGGGCGGCCGTGTGGGTTCTGGGGTGGGGGGAGATCACCAACCGGGTGGATTAACTCATGGGAAAAGCAAGGTGGGCGCGGGGGAAAGTCCAACCTACTGGACGTTGGTTTGACACTCGGCACCAGAAACCAATCAAGACTTTCAGGTTATTGAAGAGGAAACCCACAGAAAAAGACCCTCACTCGGAATTGTGATCCAGATCTCAAGTGGAGAAGAAAAAGACTCGGCCATTCCTTCCATGAGAGAAGTCAGGAGAGCTGTTAATGCAACATGATCCGCAGGGTCTCGCACTAAATATATCAAGAGTGTGACACCTACCACCTTCTCTTCGATCACCAGGTACCCCATTTTTTTGTCGACTTCGCCGCCAGGACATTTGACGGACTTTAAAATGGTTTGCCAATGACAAAATGTGACTTCAAGACTTTCTAAATTCTCCAACGTAGTTCGTCACAAAGTCACAATGAGAAAAGGAGCCCCCAGGAGCCCCGTCGTCGTCCCGGCTAAACGCCCCAAAGCCGGGGGGCCGGCTCACCCCAGCCCGACGCCGGCGGTTTTCACCCGCAAAATGAGGAACGCCGCCGTCGGGACGGGTTGCGACATTCGTCTGAAGGTGGCGGTCGGCGGGGACCCCCAGCCTTCGCTGTACTGGTACCACAATGAGGATCTCCTCGATATGGAGAACCAGGAATACGGAGGCCTGTGGATTAGGGATTGCAAACCCTCGGATGCTGGTCTCTACACCTGCATTGCCAACAACCACTTGGGGGAGGCCCGGAGCAGCGCCGTATTGGCCGTCTTGGATTTGGGGGAAGGTATGTAAATACGTACATCCTTATTACAAATTCTGATCACTAACCCACAGGTGTCAAAGTGGCGGCCCGGGGCCAAATGTGGCCCGCCGCATCATTTTGTGCGGCCCGAGTAAGTAAATGATGAGTGCCAACTTTCTGTTTTAGGATCAAATTCAAATGAAGATTATAAATGTATATTATATTTCCTGATTTTCCCCTTTTTTAAATCAATAATTGCAATTTTTGATCCATTTTTTTTCTTTTGGTGTTTTTAGGTCAAAAAGCATTTTGTAAAATCTAAAAATATTTTCGGTTTTCCACTTTAATATTGAATATAATTTTTAAAAAATTGTTTCCATTTGAAATGAAAAACATGATTATTAGATGTTTTCCCTTAGTAAGAAAAAAAGTTCAAATAAACAGTTTTATAATCATGAAAAACTGAATATTTAGGGCTTTTGATCCAGTTCTTATAATCCAATTAAAAAGAAAAAAATCTAAATATTATATCTAAAATGGTCCGGCCCACATGAAATCGAGTTGATGTTATTGCGGCCCGCGAACCAACCCGAGTTTGATACCCTTGCACTAACCTATCCCAGATAACTACGGGCACCTAAATGTTATCACGTTAAAACGTAGAGTCTTTTGTTGTTATGTGAAACTTTGCGGTAAAACTTCTCATTCTAACGTTAGATTCTCACAATGGAAATCTTCAAATGTGAACTAATATGATAGTTACGTATTTTTTGGTTGTTTTTTCCCCGCACCCTGTTATGAGAGCAATAATGCAAGGCCACCTCGGCAAATATTGAGTAAACAACAGTAGCGATTCCAAAAGATAAATTGGGCTCCTTTCTTTCTTGCACAAAAGAAAATTGATTCTGCTCAGCTTTCCCTTTGCAGAAATTAAATTCAGCAGGCACATTTTTTAAGAAAAAAATAAGTTGCTAGAGTGGCCGGAATAGTTGTTCAATAAAATAATTAAATATATGTAGGTATATATAGTTCCCCAGTGTTTGGATTATAAAATACAATACTATGTAACTTATTACTAGAGCTCCAAGAAAATTTAAAATGGCCGTATACAGGAGCAATGTCTTTTTTTTAGGGCCTCAACTCCCTGGGCAGGAATTAAACACGTCTCATTTCCAAAGTGAATGTTTTTAACAAAGTCATGCTGAGTGTTGCAGAACAACGGCGACGTAGCCGAGCCCATCGGTGGCGGGCCACTTTTGTCCGAGCCAAGTCATTCGTCAAAGCGGCAGCTTTTGACGCGTTCACAAAATGGAATTTAGTGCTACGCTTACCCAGATATTTTGCTGATACTAAATAATCCAAACCCGACAGACCAAAAGCAATACATATCAAGACATTTTTTTTTTCCTGAGGTAAACACAAACACTTTTTAGCTCTCATAATCCAAACAATTACTCAGAGAGGATAAATGTGATAAATATCAGTGTTGGTGATAATGTGGCAATATTAGCAATGACACATAAAACCTTATAAAAACGTATTATATGAATTATATCACGGTTTATAGTAAATGCCCTTCCATGCAATATTTACATAATATAAATACATGAATTTTGTTTTGTATGGGTGGTCATTTATGCTAGAGCGCATCATTTATAAAGTTTTTCCAGTATCATAATTCACATTAAGACTCATAAAATATTCATTTGGAGTAACAAGGACTTTTCCTGCTTATTCTCTACATTAAGATGAATATCTTCGCTAATATGCTATTGAAACGTGTGTGATAAATCCATTTAATCATTCATTCATTTGCTGAACCGCTGATGTATCCTCAAAAGGGTTGTGGGGGGTGCTGGAGCTTATCCCAGCTAACTCCTACACCCTGACATGGTGGCCATCCAAACTCAGGTTGTAAGGAGACAAAGGTCAACCAATCATAGCTTGGGGCAATTTCAAGTGTTCAACCGGCTTGCTTAACATGCATGTTTTTGGGATGTGGGAGGAAACTGGGGTACCCAGAGAAAACCCATGCAAGCCTGGTGAGAAATGGGCAAACCCTAACCTTCAGCTGATTTGCCATGTGCAGGTCTACAGCTTTCCCATCACTCATCCATACTGCCTAAACTCTCGCTTTCTCTCTCTCTCTTTCTCTCTCTCTCTTTCTCTCTCTCTCTTTCTCTCTCTCTCTTTCTCTCTCTCTCTTTCTCTCTCTTTTTTCTCTATTTTTTTCTGTTTCTCTCTGTTTCTCTCTCTCTCTCTCTCTCTGTTTCTCTCTCTGTTTCTCTCTCTCTCTCTCTTTATCTCTCTCTCTCTGTTTCTCTCTCTGTATCTCTCTCTCTCTCTGTTTCTCTCTCTCTCTGTTTCTCTCTCTGTTTCTCTCTCTCTCTCTCTGTTTCTCTCTCTCTTTTTTCTCTTTCTCCTCTCTTTCTCTCTCTCTCTCTCTCTCTCTCTCTCTCTCTCTGTTTCTCTCTCTCTCTTTTTCCTCTTTCTCTATCTCTCTCTTTTTTTTCTCTTTCTCTCTCTCTCTGTTTCTCTCTCTCTCTCTCTCTCTCTGTTTCTCTCTCTCTCTTTTTCCTCTTTCTCTTTCTCTCTCTTTTTTTTCTCTTTCTCTCTCTCTCTGTTTCTCTCTCTCTCTCTCTCTCTCTCTCTGTTTCTCTCTCTTTCTCTCTCTTTCTCTCTCTTTCTCTCTCTTTCTCTCTCTCTCTTTCTCTCTCTCTCTCTCTCTCGCGCGCTCTGTACACAAATGTCTTTATTGGCCGCCCCCGCGTCCACCGAGCGACCGAGCGACCGACTCTGTAGTTATTTATATAGCGGAATGTGCCAGGGCTTAGATTTTTGGGATGGTCAGAGTCCACCTTCTCTCCTGTTACACGCAAAGACATCAGCGCTAATTTTATCCCCAGCCATGTACAACTAACTCTTTCTCATTTCTACTGGTCCGTATATTTAGTACAATGATAAATACTCCAATGGTGCCAAAACATATTGCCGAGCCGATGAAATGTTTGCGTGATCCGCAGTATCCCGAGTTATGATTGGTCAAGCATTAGTCTTAATTTACAATATTCGTGGCCCGTGCAGAGTCATTTAGGCCATTTAAAGACGTGGAAGTATTTGTGATCAGAGGAAGCATTAAAATACGTCATATTTGGACGACCTTTCACGATTGGACGTAAAGGCTGTACGCAAAAATAGAGTTTTCCAATGTTCAAACGTTGACTACACTGTCTAAAGACTATATAGAAGTTTTTTGGTGTCTTTTGAGGTTGGCATAAAATGGACGCTTGGTTGAAGAATTCCGATTTTACCCATAGTGCATCTGGAGACCATATTGGGAACAAAATGCTCTACTTTCTTCTCCGAGTTTTATTGACCTTAAAATTTGAGTACCTGGAGAAACTCCACACAAAATCATTTTCTTACTTTAATCCAGTTTTAAGTAAAAGTCAATGGACATTGCTTTTTATGTGGTGTTGTCATTTGCACGTTGATCTTTCTATATAGTCGGTCATCCATCTTTTCTTGATTGATTATAGCCCTCGTCATGTTGTGGGTTAAACTGACCTTTTATGAACTTTAGGAATACAGCAAAAGTGATGAAAAAAAACTACAAATAATAATATAAAATATGCATGATAGCGTCTTTTCTCGTGCGATTGGTCACCCAACATCACTTGACTGCAGAGTATGGCTTTTGTTACCATGACGACCAGCAGCCATGCTCCTCGCTGAGCCTATATAAAAGGAAAATAAGGGGAAAAAAAAGGGGTCGGGGTTTCTTACATATTACTTACACAATTGTCAATAGGTTTTTGGATCCAAACTTGTCAAGAAGTTGCTCACTGACACATTTTTAGAAAATACACAGCTTGATTTTAACGTACACAGCACAGAGGAGAGGATTTCCGCCAAAGATGCGAGCTCCCCAACAGGAAGAAATGAAAAATCCTGGGAAATATCAAGCAATGCTGTAAAGCGGCACATTTTGGGAGGGCTGGCTCACTCCCACCGTTTCTTCTCCTGCCCGTGGATGCACTCCGCAGGAGGGGAGGAACGTATACCGGTGGCGGGGGAGGACGCTCACGCTGGCGCCGGTCGTTGTGTGGACGGCCGGTGGCGATGGATGGATGGATGGATGGAGGGATGGAGGGAGGGAGGCAGAGGATGATGCGCAGACATTTGCCGGGATTTGACGAGTGCTTTTTCGCAAAGCCAGGAGGAAATGACGAGGCTCTAAAGATGGGAGTTATGTAATCATTCAAGTGCCTTTTCTTCGCCCTGCTTTTATATATTTATATTTTGGGTCAAATCAAGTGTTTTTTTTTCTGGAGCTGGAAAACACCTGTTGAGCATTTTAAGCTGTGGCGACAGGTTGGAATCCCCTCTGAAGCTTTGGGGAATTCCTTGTGAGGAAACCAGTGGAGGCGACTCGTGGTGATTCCAGTAGACAGGCAAGAGAATTGCAATTGTATTGTTTTTTTTTAATAGTCGTTATAGTATTGGGGATGTTTGTGGTGGTGGATGAGTGTTTAAAAGGAGAAAGGCTGAGGGATTGGGACATTTGGCTCGAAGCTTTGAGGTTGTGAGTGGGATTCTTAAGCTTTTTGCTGCGTGGGGGGCTCGTGTTAAACATTTTTTGGGCAAGGTTTGGTTGTTGGGAGATCTGAAACTTTATTTTGGTTAGATTTTCTGCATAGTCTTGTTGGGCAGTTTATAAAAAGGACTGTAAACTTGCTTCAGGAATTATAAATAACTTTTTTTGAGTGTGATATTGATTAGAAAGAATGTTTTTCAATAACAATATTATGTTTGGATTCATATATACACTGCGTGTGTTTGAATTTTTTTAGAGTAATCTCTTTCAGTGAGTTGTTCTAAAACAGTCGGGAATGGGACTTGATTTATTTAGTAGTCTGTGCATTTGGGTTTTACTTCAAAAGATAAACATCTTAGCATTTATTTCTCTAAAAGCGAAATTTAGCGACAACTTGCAAAGAGATGTCAAATCTTTTAAAGAAATATTTTGTTAGAAGATGACAGCAAGTCCGCCAAGACACGTTTATAACAAATAAGAAATGAGTTTTTGACTCAATTTCTAGAGTTAAACCCAATAGAGAAAACTGGCAAGGGTAAATTGTTTTAATCGTTTTGCACACCTGAAAATGTGGTCTTCAGTGATGCAAACAGAATTAAAATTGCTTTTTTTAATGGTGTTGTCATCATTTGCGTCATTGTTCTTCACCTCTAAAAGGCAGACTAAAGCTTTGGTGTGAAGTTTACGCCGTTGGTGAAAAAAGAAGTACGTCTGTTTATATAATCCCACCTACTGTGAAGCGAGACCCCACCAAAGCTGTTCAGGTGCCAATGACTCAGCGAGTCTTGCTATTTTAAAGTACGTCGGTGACTCAATTCCCTCTCAGCATCAACAAAACAGGGTTTTTAATGTACTATTCAAACTATTTTGAAGTAATCACTCGTTTGTTTTTGTACTTTAGCTCAGATTTGAGGCTCTTGCTGCGTTATTAAAGTCTGACGGAAGCCAGATTTGATTCACCGTCTTCCTTTTCCTGCATTTTAGACTCGGACAGCACGGATGACGAAGCAGATCAATTGGAGAACAATGACGATAGCTTGGATTGTGAGGACCATGCAGAGGATCCAGGTATCCATTTTGTTGCCATTTTACACTTTCCAGGAAAATATATTGATGTTTCCATACTGCTAAATCAAATTAGCCAATAATTTCTTTCTTTTCTTGTGCTAAACCGCAGTGATGGACGAAAATGCAGATGATGAAAACAGAACCCTCGAAGATTTCTCTAAACAAAGGCAAGAAATCCTGTTTATTTTGAAGAAATGTCTGAACTGTCCTGCAATATCTTCTGACACCAACTCCTGTAATTTAGGAGCCAGTCCAATGATTCTCCAAGAAGTTCTCCACCAGAAGTTCTTCCACCTCCATCTCCCAGGCTCATCAAACGCCCCTCCACCTCTCCGATGCCAAACCGATCCGGTTCCACGACACCTCTCGGCTTCCGAAAGAAAGTCCAAGTGCCGGCGGAATACCAAGACACGGTGCCCTCAGAGTTTGAAGAAAAAATTAAGATGGCCAAATCCTCTAATGGCACCCAGGACTCCAGGCCACAAACTCCACAAAGCGAGTACTCCAGAAAAGAAATGACTCCCAGACCATCGCCAAAGCTGACCAGGGCCAGTTCCAAAGTCTTTGAGAAGGTCCGTGACCTGGAAGAGAGAAGGCGAGGCCTGGATCTTCCCGAAGGTTCCGTGTCTGGGAGATCCTGGGCGGGGTTCAATCGAGCGGGCTCCGTCGACTCGGATGACGGGGGCAGCCGCTTGGGTATTTCCAGAGAAAGCTCCAGGGAAGATCTGAGAGAAGCCCTCAAAGAAGACGCGGCCGAGCGTCGGTCCATGTTCAAGCAGAGGGCCGCTTCTCTCGAGGAGAAACCTCGCTATTCTCAAAAGGTCCAGGACATCGAGAACAAGTTCACGGAGGAGCTGCAGCGTATCAAGAAGCTTGTCGGCAAGCCTCATTTGAAGAAATCCTTTTCAACGGAACAGCTGACTCTAAAGGCAAGACAGCGGCAACCTTTCAGGAAAATAGAACCCATATCCCCACAGGTCCTTCTAAGACTTCAAGAAAGGGAACGATCCCAGTGGGGAAAAGAACAGAAAGGACTCAATCTGGGACAGCAATTTCAGATCCAAAACTGCAGCAGTACCGGCAAGGAGTCGACACCGCTATCGGATTTACCAGGAGTGCGATCATTTCGAGACTTCAGTCGAGTCAGCCCGGTTACAGAAATTCTTCAAAGGTCACCATCCCCGGCATTATTCCACCAACAAGTGGAAGACGCACCGAGACCCACTGATTCAGAAATCACCGTACAGCTTCCGAAGAGGTCCCCAAGTCCACTCGTACAGACGGTTTCGAGGAGCCAAGAATCTCAATCTAGCCCTGAACCTTTGCAACATCACGGAACCTCTGGAAGAAAGACACCCATTGACGCAACTTTGAAAAAAGTTGAAAACAGGCCGGAAAGTCCACTCGTACAAAAACGCGCTCAAGATGGTGGCCATCCAACACCCCCCAATCCCACTCCCAAAATGAACGCTAATCTTCTGAATCCAGCTCCAATCATGAACATCCCTACAATTTTTGTGGAAGATGAAGATACTCCTGTGAGGACGGATGACCCCCATAAGGCCAAAGGTCAAAAGCAGAAAACCAAAGTCAAACACCGCCGCCCACGACCAATGTCTCCTGAAATGGGTTTGATACTTCGTTATCGGTTTTCCCTCTGCATTACGAAGTCGACATTTAACCTTTGTTTTTACCTTCCTGCAGATTCTTCCGATGATTCTTACGTTTCCGCCGAGGAGGACCCAATGGAGGCGCCAGTTTTTGAGTTTCCTCTTCAGGATGCGTTGGCTAGATGTGGCTCCGACGTGATACTGAAATGTAACATCTCTGGCAACCCCATTCCTGAAGGTATCACGCAACTA
Organism: Stigmatopora argus; assembly: GCF_051989625.1. Classification (NCBI taxonomy): domain Eukaryota; kingdom Metazoa; phylum Chordata; class Actinopteri; order Syngnathiformes; family Syngnathidae; genus Stigmatopora; species Stigmatopora argus. Next base: position 16,647,644 of record NC_135399.1, read on the forward strand.
CTACTAACATCCATATTGTCGTACAGGGACGGGCAATTAGTCCACAAAGGGCCGCGGTGTGTGCCGGTTTTTGGTCCAAGCCAAAAATACGACCCCCTTTCCACCAATCCAATGTCTCACAAGTCCTATAACCAGTTGATTGCAGTCAGATGCTGCTTGTTTTAGCAAAAACCTAATTGTTGCGACATGGTTTGGAACAAAGACCATTACCCACGACGGCCCTTTGTGGAATAATTGGCTACTTCTACTGCAGTGTGTCCTGGTATAGAGACAAAATAATGTGTCCCTTGTATGGAATAAAGCGGGAAGCAATTTTAGGCAGTTGAATGGTTTGTGATGTAATTGTTTGGAAGTCACCTGGAAAAAAGACAACGCGCAGATCGCCAACCTTGGGAATTGCACCATCAAAGTGGAAGGTGAACGACACAGTCTCATCATCAAATCGGTACAAGTGCGAGATGCTGGAAAGTACAGCGTCACAGCGGTGAACCAGGAAGGCCAGGTGACCAGCAATGCGACTCTCGACATTAAAACAGGTATGTCCCGTTGAAACATTGACTAATTTCATCAAGAATTGTCTCTCTTCATAAACCAGACTTTAGTGATATTTTTTTCCCACCGTCTTCACCCTCCCGTTTTTTTCATTCCGATCATGTGCAATATATTTAGGCTCAACAACCACACTTATACAGTGGTTACCATAGCAACAGAATAAAAACCGAACCTATAAATTGCTCACTTGGGCTCAATTGCTCATCTGAGTAAAATCTGTTATTTTTTTAGACGTGGTATTTTACAGTCGGGTTCATGTCAAGGGGTTCCTCAAGCGATAAGGATGTCTTAGCTACAAAATAAACACATATATCAAACACAGACAGCTTTATCCAATTTGGCAGAAGCCAATCAGGAGCCAAAAGGTGTCCTTGGAGTTCCTATGGACATCAGCAGCCCCATCACATCTGACGAGGAGTACCTGAGTCCCCTGGAGGAAGCCATGGATTTTAGTTCGCAAGCGCCAAGCAGGACACTTGACGCAAAGTTCAAGAAACCGCCTGCATTTTTGGTGAGAGCTGTGTTGTCGTTATTTTTTTTCATCGGACAGTTTGGTCATATGTCAGAGTTTGCCTGCTAAATTCAGAATGATCATTTTTTTTAATGTCATATAGGTAACACTGATTGATCAAGCCGTCCTCGAAGGACAGGAAGTTACCATGTCGGTACGAATCAATGGTCAACCAAAACCTTTGCTGTACTGGTAAGTGTTGTCAATCATGGACGCGGGATAGACTCGTCAATCAAATCCTTTCCGTGGATCGTAACTATTTGATTTATTCCTACAGGTTGAGAGACAGAGTCACCGTCAAAAGTGGTCCCCGCCATCTTGTGTGGGAGACAGAAAACGGCCATTTTGAAATGACCATCAAGTCAGCGCTGAGGTCAGACGCTGGGATTTACACCTGTAAGATCATCAATGAGTTTGGAACAAAACAATGTGAAGGCAAGCTGGAGGTCAAAGGTAATGAGATACAGACATCGCTTTAGGGGTAGGGAACCTATGGCTCGGGAGCCACATGCAGCTCTTTTGATGGGTGCTGATTTATACTTTTAAATTCCGAGTATTGGAATTACATTTGAAAATATGACTTGTTTATGGCTATCTCTGTCAAAAAGGTTCCTGACCCCTGCCATAATCCCCCCATAGACCAGCCCAGAAGATAATGAATAGGCTGCTCTTTTTCTGACATTTTCATAATAAGATTTTGAAAGATGAGATACATTTTGTGTACACCCACCCAGCACCACCCGTCGAGCCAGCCTTGGCCATCATCCGCCCCGTGAAAGACATCACGGCCAACGCGGGCGAGACGGTGCTGTTCGAGTGTCACGTCCTTGGGCCGCAAGACACTGACGTGGATTGGCTGGCCAATGGGAAACTCATCCAACCCGCTTTGCTCAACTGCAAAATGCACTTTGATGGAAGAAAATGTCGCTTGCTGCTAAATTCGGTACATGAGGATGACAGCGGAGTCTACACGTGCAAACTCAGCACGGCCAAAGGTTTGTGTATGGAAGGAGAATACAGTAATCCCTCGAATATTGCAGTTATTGTAGATAATCCAAAAACTGCAAAGTAGGATCAGCCCTATTAATACTAGATATCGTTCTACGCGTTTAAAAATACATTGTTTCTATCCTTTAAATGTAATAAATTATGATATGCTTACTACCCGAGTGAATTGGTACAATGTTTTTGTGTGTATTAGAGGAAATGACATCTTGTGGGAAACTCCGAGTTATTCCCTCCATCGAGCCTCTTTTTACCCGCAAACTGGACGTTTTGGAAGTCATCGAGGGGCGCAACGCTCGTTTTGATTGCAAAGTCAGCGGGACGCCGCCCCCAAAGGTCACCTGGACTCACTTCGGTAAGGTGCCCAAATAATGTTTCCAAAACTTTCAATTGGTCTCGCTTTGTGTTCTTCACGTTCAGTTTCATAAAGACTGTCCACGTTTCGTCCCCTATCCTCACATATTGCGGTGGTATATTTGGTAGAAAAGTCGGAAATCAGCGATGTGACGGAATTCTGTTTCCCAGCAGATCACCCGCTTACTGAGAGTGAAGATGTTCGCATTCTTCAGGAGAATGGTCGCCACTCCCTCATCCTTTCTCACGTGACCAATGACGACGAGGGCTTCTACACCGTGACCGCCGTGAACAATCACGGCGAAGCCGAATGTTCCGCCGAGCTGTATATCCAAGAGCCGCGGCCGGCCATCTCCTCGCAGATGTACAATCACAATCCAAATATTGTGATATTAGCGCCGTTGACGGAATGGCCTCTGACCTCCGTGCTTCCCGCAGGGCTAAATTGGAGAAGATGCCGTCCATACCGGAAGAGCCCGAAGTCCCCGAGAATGAAGTTGAACGTTTCACAATGCCCGACTTCATGAAGCCCCTTTATGACCTGGATGTCATTGAGGGAAAGGAGGCGGTCCTCAAATGCAAAGTGGCCGGTTTGCCGTATCCCACCATCGTCTGGTTCCACAACGGCAAAAAAATCGAAAGCACGGAAGACCGAAAGATGACGCAATGTAGGCGTTTTACTCCTATATCTCACCACACATGTTTTTGTCACAATTTTCTCAGTGAGGACTCTGTCTATTCTTTTCAGTCCGCGATGTCCACAGTCTGGTCATCCGTTCAGTGTGTCATGCGCACGGTGGTGTCTACAAGAGTGTCATCTCCAACAAAATCGGCAAGGCCACTTGCTACGCTCATCTCTATGTCACGGGTAAGTCTATATTTAAGATTTTGTTTCCCACGGGTAATATAATCACCCCTTGATTTTCAGACATACTCCCTGATCCTCCTGATGGGATTCCAGTAATAGAATTGATCACTGGCAAAATGATGACCCTCAGCTGGAAGAAGCCAAGGCGATTGGACCCTTCTATTGGTATACAAAAAAAGAAAAGTGCATTACCCTCTTAAGAAGACCTTCTTGTATACATTTGAGTTCTGCTTTTGACGTAGAGCCAAACTCCTTGATGTACGCCATCCAGCAACAAGCCCTGGGCTCCATCCAATGGACCATCGTTGCATCGGGCCTGAAGGAAACCACCTACACCATCAGCACTTTATCCAAAGGAGTGCGCTACTCTTTCCGAGTGTTGACCATCACTTCCAAATCCTTTAGCAAACCCTCACCAGCCACAGAACCAGTGCAACTTCTGGACCGAGGTAACGCCATTGTCCTTCCCAAGCATCTGCTTTCACTGCCACGATCGCTTTGAGTGAGGACACCGGTGCTTTTCTTTCAAGGGCCTTATCTTCAAGAAGCTCCCGTGATTATTGATAAACCAGATATCGTATATGTAATGGAAAACCAGTCGGTCCCGATCACCATCACCATCAATCACGTTAATGCCGCTACCATCTGGAAACGGTATGGCCGGCCTGCTGGGTCTGGGTTTTCCAAAGAAGAGAGCTAAAAATATGTTGCATTTCAGTTACTTTTGTGGTATAATGTGAGTATGTGGGTATGATGTGTACTATATCAATCAGGAAAGGCGCTGTTTTGGATAGCAAGCACGGGGTGTACGAGATGACGATGCCGGATGACGATCAGCACACTCTCAAGCTGATGAAAGTGAAGAATGCTGATGTCGGAGAGTTAACGTTCATGGCATCTAACAAGTACGGCAGCGACAGCTGCTCGCTCGCCGTAGAAATGGCAGGTAGGCTCCACCATGACGTCAAGCACTTGTTAAAAACTGTGCGGGACAAAAAACTTTTGTACAATGTAGTGACATTTTTAACTAGACTAGACAGTTTTTGAGTTCTTCTTTTTGTCCTTCTTCCGAAAGCCCCTCCAACATTTGAAACTATAATGGAGGATATAGATATTTGCGCTGGGGAGACCCCTCGCTTTGCCGTGGTTGTGGATGGCCAGCCGATTCCCGATATCCTCTGGTTTAAGGTTCGTTGCTTGAAGTCGTAAGAGACGTACTGTATTTTCAAACCAATTCTGAATTGATTGCCGTGCTGGTTTCAGAGCGATACCTTGCTGTCCGAAGGCAGCCATTACACATTTGTTTATGACGATAATGAATGCTCCCTGGTGATCCTCAACGCTCGTCCCGAAGATTCTGGAGTGTACACCTGCACTGCGAGGAACCTGGCGGGATCTGTGTCCTGCAAAGCCGAACTCACGGTTCATGAAGGTGACGTTTTGCGCTGACGTGCTCCAAATTAAGTCCATCGTTCAAATGATTGGTCTAATCCTTTCATATAGCCGTAAGCAAAGAAGAGCCAATGGAAGATGAGGAGACCATTTTGAGGCGAATGCGCCGACTGACTGATCATTATGACGTTAAGAAGGAAGTTAGGAGGTTGGGAATGATTCTAATAAGAGTCATTGATTATAAAATCTAATATCACCCACTTTTCTGACTGTACTCTACATTAAAGGTAATACTTTGCTGTCTCCACTCCCCAGAGGTGCATTCTCCTACGTGAAATTGGCGATCCAGAAGGTGGACAAAATGGAGTTTGCCGCCAAGTTTATCTCCACACGGGCCAAGAAGAAGAACTCCGCTCTCCGCGAGATGAGAATTCTCTCGAAACTGGATCACGAGAGGATTGTCTTCTTCCACGACGCCTTTGAGAAAAGGAACGCGGTCATCCTCGTCACGGAATTGTATCCTCAATACGATGGATTCTCAGTAGTTAAAAATGTCCACAGGGTGCTGCTACCTAAAAATCCCGGTTTGGTATTTTATCTTGGAAAATGAATACTGCCAAATGCATCTCAAAACCTGGATTACTTTCCTAATCCCACCTGCAAAGATGCCACGAGGAGATTCTTGACAGATTTACGCGGAAATCCACACTGATGGAGTCGGATGTAAGTATTGTATGCCAGGGCAATATCTTGTCAATTTTATATTAAAATTATAATGTCCTAATTGTACCCTAGGTACGTTTGTGTATTAGACAGTTGCTTGAGGGAATAGATTACCTTCATCACGTTAACATCATGCACCTGGATATCAAGGTACATATTGCTGGGTAAATAATGACTGTATTACTTGAATCTGATTGACTCTTTGGCACGAAAATGTTTATTTATTTATGTTTTTTTTCCCCAGCCTGATAATATCCTCTTGGCAGACGCACACAGCGATCAACTCCGGATCTGTGACTTCGGCAACGCGCTAGAAATCACCCCGGATGAGGCTCAGTATTGCAACTACGGCACGCCAGAATTTGTGGCGCCAGAAATCGTTAACCAGAGCCCAGTCTCAAAGGCAACCGATATCTGGTATTTGCTTTCTTACTATGAAACGTGTTTCAGTTTTATGTAAACGCGTTAGGCTTACGCGTGTCTTCCTGTTTCTTTAGGCCGGTTGGAGTTATCGCATACCTTTGGTGAGTTATCGAGCGAATAAAGTTTAATATTGCTGAATCTAAATGAGATTTTTGTCATCAGTCTGACGGGAGTTTCTCCGTTTGCTGGTGAAAATGACCGCCAGTCGGTTTTGAACATCAGAAACTACAATGTGGCCTTTGAGGAAAGCATGTTTGCTCATCTTTCTAGAGAAGCTAAAGGTTTTATCATTAAACTGCTTGTAGCAGACAGATTGTGAGTAATCGCTTTTTAAGTTCAATGAATCAGTCTTTTGAATTTCACCTACATTAGACTGAATTACATGTTTACCTTTTTCTAATTTTAGGAGACCTGATACTCAAGAATGTCTAAGACATCCGTGGTTTAAGGTACACTATGCGAAATTGTCCTAAAACGTTTAGAATCTATCAAATGTTAAGCTCTTATTTGCCTTGAAATAAACTTCATTCAAATAAATCTTCATTTTTTTAAATACAGAACCTTAACAAAGGAGCTATTATTAATACAGATGCACTGAAGAAGTTTGTTTCTAGAAGAAAATGGCAGGTAATTAAATGTCTTTTTTTTATTTAGACCGTATCCAAGCTTTTATTGAAACAAAACTTACCAATATTTTTGGTGTCTTTTTTTTAGCGTTCAATAATCAGCTACAAATCCAAAATGGTCATGAGGTCCATTCCCGAGTTGCTGAATGATTCCTCCAGTCACATCTGCATCGCAGTTCCAAGACACCACAAAGACGCTTCACCCTTGCCTTCATCATCCTCTGATTCAGATGAAGACATTGATGAACTTCCCTTCATTCCAATGCCACTCAACATGGAGTTCTCGGGTTCAAGGATGTCACTCAATGATATCCCCACAAATGAGAAGGAATCGGGGAAAGAGAACGGAACATCTACGGTCCAAGATGCAAGCGAAGATGTAGAAATGAACAAAGAAAGGTTAGAAATAATGGCTAAAAGACAGCAACAGGAAATAAATCAACCAAGTGATCGTCTGGGCTCCTCGGATGAAGACTTGCCTACCGAGCTGCCTCAAAAAGCTATGAAGCGAAAGTCTCTACAAAGGGGGTCCAGCATGGAGTCGGACAAATCTGAGAGCGTGAGACGAAAAGGTGAACTAAGACGTGGAAGTTCGGCCGATAGTGCTTTGCTACTTCGGATTACGCCGGATGAAGAAATGGCAGAAGGCGACCAAGAGGGAGGGAAAAAGGTGCTCAAAAAAGCTGCCTCAATGGAACTTCCAAGGCGAAGCACCAGTCCAGCAACGGCCAAAATGAGCCAAGAGGATTATGCACTGAAGCTAGAGTTGATGAGGCAACGTTTGCTTCACGGTGGTTCCGTAGATAAAACCATGAGTGGACTGCGAGGTCCCCTATTAGAAACGTTAGGGATGGGGGACAAAAAAGAGGGCATCCCAGCAGATCGTTATACCCGCACCACCCGTCTGGGACCGCCTTTGCTGACCAGAGCGGCATCTGGAGACTCACTCAGGGACGATGTTTCCAAAACCAAGGTTTTGAGCAAAAGTGCTTCCTTCAGTCAAGGGGATTCAGAACCGATTGCTTCACATAGACGGTCAGGAGCGCCACTTGAGATTCCTTTGGCGCAGGTAGAAGAACGACGGCTCAAGGAAGCCATATCCATGTCAGCTATCACTGAGCAAATTAAAATAGAGTCCCGCCCAGTGACTCCTCGAGAGCCTTCACCCAAACGTCCTACCCAAGAGTATGTCCCACAGGAAAGTCTTATTCATATTGATAGTAAGAAATTACTAAGGGAGAAAGACACGGAACCTGATGACATTATCAGTGAAAAGAAAGAAGTGACGGTTACGGACAGTAATTTTGACGAGAGGTCCAGCACGAGTGGCTTCTCGGAGAAGGACCTCAGCATACCTGAAGAATCATTGAATGAACCAGAGGTCACGGAGCACATTGTTCTTTCGCCATCTGTTGTGGTCCAAAGCTCTGAATTGGGTGGAAATGTGGAAGAAGAAGAAGAAGAAGCAAAGACAAAAATAGAAGACCAGATCCTGAAAAAAGAAAGAACCGAAACTGTGCGTGAAGAAAATGCACCTGAAGAAAAGTTACAAGAAAAAGAAACAACACCATTTAGTACACCGGAGAGTATTACTGCAACGATAGGACCAGCACAAGAATACTCAACACAATACACAAGGGAAATGCCATCTTATTCACCCCCCTCGCCCCCTACACAGGTTCTTCCCGATGGTAGGACTTCAGCATATGCTAGTATAATGCAGACAATCATGGTCCCGTCCCTTCAGCCCCTCAACGACGTGCCTCTAGGCCCATCGAGCCCTGTTGATGCCGTCAATAGTGTGTCGGCCCTTGCCTCATCATCGTCATCGCCGCCCAGACATCAGATAACGTCAACAACGGAGCATCCAGCTGTATACTCGCGGGTTGCCTCTCCAGAAACAATAGCAAAAGAGCCTAGCCCACCAAACACCACCAGAAACTCCACTCCACAATTTGTCGGAGTGAATCTGGAAGACATTTCATCCGAAGAGGTTTTTGAGGCCCGCTTCAAGAAACGTGACTCATCCCTGACTAGAACGTTGAAATTTCTCTCTCTATCAAAGAACGAAGACAAATCACCCGCACCGTCCGCCGATTCAGCAGACTCAGGTGAGGTGATTTACAGACCCGGTCCACTGGGCGCCCCACTGGAGTTGGCGCAGAGGAAACTTGAGAAGTCCAAGTCGGTCCAGGATCTTCGTGAAGCTCAGAAGGACCAAGGTTTTATGAGGAGGCTTTCCCTGCGGTTGAAGAGAACTCCATCAACGGAACGCAAAGAGGAAGCCACCAAAGGAGAGTCTGCACCTTCGAGGCGTAGGTTGTCGTGGACTCTTGGAAGAAGGGGATCGCAAGACAAGAAGGAAGTAGAGATGACGCGCATGGATGTCGCCGATGACGACGCCGCTCTAAGGGAGGAAATCAAGACCAAAAAACCCAGTGAATCTCCGGTCCTGGCAATGCGTAAGAAGATTGAATCCACGGTGGCCGGCATCTCAACCCGAATTCGCAGCTACTCGGAAGAGAGGAAAGCCTCTGCAGAGAAAGAGCCAAAGAAGGCGCCGATTATTTCCATTCTTCGACGGGCTACATCCGAAAACCGGGGAAACAAGCACGCCAATGTTCTCCAGAACCAACTGGCATCGCAAGCTACGAATGGAGCTTCATCCGAATCGCTGGACTCAATGGCCAGCTTGAAGTCGGACACGTCAAGAGGTGGGCGGCAGTAACTGAAATGGAACGTCGTTGTCTTTTATAAAATTGTGTTTCTTAGTGGAATTATGATAATAATTTACGGTTCCGGGACAGGTGTGGACGGGGAGCAAAGATCTCGTTGGGATCGCTGGGGTTTGACCCGAGGGAGACGCTCCAAGACGGTATCACAACCGGACATACCCACGGCCATTTCCAGAGAAACCAATTCCCAGCCATCGCGCCAGTACTCCAGACTGGTTTCCGGTATGCACAGCGTGGCATTATACTGGTTTTTACCAGGTGATCATCTTCTTGGACTTTCAATTAAAGTTAAATCACCTTCTCATAGATTTCCCCCCAGTTTTCCACATTAAGTTGAGGGATCACGTCCTGCTTGAGGGGGACCCGGTGACCCTCAGTTGCCTGCCTGCAGGAAGTCCTCAGCCACACATTTCCTGGATGAAAGGTATCACCCAACAATAAATACTCTTAAAATGCTAAATAAGACATTGGGTTTAGCTAAGTCTATTTTTGGGATGCTTCTTTCTTCAGATAAGAAACCCTTGAAGATAGACGCAAGGATGAACATGATCGCCTGCCCCGATGGCCGACAGCTTCTGATGATCATGCAGACTACCAAGAAAGATGCCGGTGTTTACGAGTGTGTCGCGGCGAGCCCCCTGGCGTCCGTTTCCAGTTCTTGCACAATCTCTCTCGCACGTAAGACCGTTTTTAACCTGGCAAATAATCTGGTTTTCGGAAGTTTTTGGATGACTGAATGAAGAGTTTCTCCAGGTCTGCCCAATCGACCTGGAACCCCGGAGGTCCCTCAAAAGTACAACAACACAGCTTTGGTGTTGTGGAGACCTTCCGACACCACCGCGCCGTGCACATATTCTCTGGAGAGGAAGACTGAAGGTTAGAATGAAAATATTACTTTCAATTGATATTTTGGGAATTGGGCGAGCTAAGGAATAAGGAACGACCTATTTTAACCTCAGCTATCTGAGAATATGTGAAACCAATCGTAGGTAGAACTAAGAGATATCCCACGAACGCAGTTGCTATGGAAACACATTGAAAAAAATGTTGGTTACATAAATAGATGTTAGTAACCAGATATCGACCAACATGCAATGATTTCATATGTGATTTCTAATGGAAAACATTATTGCCTATGACCACAATGATGTTTCTGTGTTTCAATTATTGTTCAGTTATTATTTGAGTTATTTGAATAAGTGTCTATCACATCAGAAGCAAAGGTTTGAAAGTGATGCAGGTTTATTAATCAATTTTGTTTTCCCCACAGGCGAGACTAACTGGCTGATAGTGGCCACTGGGGTGGCAGACTGTTACTACAATGTGGTGGATTTACCAGCAGGGGGTTCCTACAGATTTCGAGTGGCTTGTGTCAACAAGGCTGGCCAAGGCCCCTACAGTAGCCTTTCTCAAACAGTCCACTTGCTGGCTTCAGGTAAATATAAAACCTATTCATAATCAGAGTACATTCAAGTTTTTATTATGGTACTTTGATTGTTACAATTCTATTCCTATACACACAAATGTCCTCTAAATGATTCACATTCACGAGGTGTATTTTCAAACTCTGAGTACTTCTTATTTTTGTTCTTCTCCTCAGAACCAAGGGAGTCCGTTACCCCAGTGGTGGTAAAGACCGTCCCGTCCCCGGGTCCTCCAGCCCCTGTGTTGAAGATGTCATCGGTGAAAATCCCACCCATGAAACCAGCCCCGAACAAAACCCCGATGCAGACCCCGGCCCCGCCCGCCCCTCCTCCAACCCGTCCCACGCCATCGCCAAAATCCCCCACTCCGAAAGCCGTCCAGCCATCCGCCCAAATGGAAATGAACCCAATACCCCCACTGACCGTGGCTCCTCCTGAAACGGCGCCAGCTCAAACCAACGTACCCGTAGGTAAAGCCAAGTCCACGCTAAACATCAATGTGGGCAAGACTCAACCCAAGCCGACATCCCCGCCTGCCGTCCCACCCAAACCCCAGACTCCATTGAAGATAATCATTAACAACAAAAGTCCCTCTCCTGTACCTCCCCCCGCTGCCATCATCGGGAAACCCATTTCCTCCGTCCCGATGTATGGACCATCTGCCGCCACTCGCGTCTCGGCATCATCTCAGTCCACCCTCGCCCCAACGACCAGCACACCCTCCGTCCCTGCCGTGAACATCTCCCCGGCCATGGTGGTGGTGCAGAGCTTGACTCCAGTGCTGCAAACCGGGGACGGCCGTGGTAGCCTATCTGGGCGGGTCACCCCGTCAGGACGGGTTACACCGTCAGGAAGGGCGACACCTTCCGGACGAAGGACGCCACTCGGCAAAGGCGGGGAAGGATATCTGCGTCAAGGTGTTCCTCAGAAACCCTATACGTTCATGGATGAGAAAGCCAGGTAAAAATCAAGTTCCTTCAATTTTTGTGCCCATGGGGAAGATATATTTTTCAGATTGATGCCGATAGGCTAACCGCTAGATTCCAATGCTCCCTCTAAAGCAGTGGTCCCCAAACTATTCCAGAAAGGGCCGCAGTGGGTGCAGGTTTTCGTTCCAACCTGTAAGAGGAAACCTTTCCACCAATCTGGTATCCTAGAAGTGCAATCAGTGGATTGCAGTCAGGTGCTTCTTTTTTCAGCAGAAACCTCATTAGTTAAACTGTTTGTGTTGGATCGGTTGGAAAAAAAACCTGCACCCACAGCGGCCCTCGAGGACCGGTTTGGAGACCTCTGCTCTAAAGCAAAGGTTTGGGATCATTGACTTGTTTGGACGGCGTCGGATAACTTGTTCATGGAGGCTATCATGTCAGAAATGTAACTGTGAATGTTTTCTATACGTAGAGGGCGCTTCGGCGTGATCCGGGAGTGCCGTGAAAACGCAACGGGAAACATGTTCATGGCCAAGATCGTCCCCTACGAATCGGACAACAAGCAGGCGGTGCTGCAGGAATACGACATCCTCAAGTCGCTCCATCACGAACGGATCATGGCGCTGCACGAGGCTTACGTCACGCCGCGCTATCTGGTGCTCATCTCCGAGTACTGCAGCGGGAAGGAGATGCTCCAAAGTCTCGTGGACAGGTGACGCCTTTGGAACTGGGGTTTATGCTGTTACCCGTCGACTGACTAAAAAATGATGTTCTTTTCTCTCTCTCTTTAGGATCCGTTACTCAGAGGACGACGTGGTGAGCTACATCACGCAGATTCTCCAGGGTTTGGACTACCTTCACGCCCGACGGATTCTTCACCTGGACATTAAGCCTGAGAACATCATCGTCACACACATGAATGTTATCAAGATCATTGACTTTGGCAGCGCTCAGAACTTCAACCCACTGTTCCTCAAGCAATTTGTACCTCCCGTTGGAACGCTGGAGTGCATGTGTAAGAAAGACCCATCGGTTCTACCAAATTTCAAATGAGAGGAAAACAAAAGAGAACAGCATATCAAATGAAAACTACTGTAATCTAATTTATATAGTGTGAATTTGTATAACTGAAAATATCTTGTAGGAAGTGAACCGTAGTGTCAAGACTGCTGTTCTGAGACGCCGTTTTTACATCAACTGATGAAAGGGTATTTTCCATTTCCTCTGCCTCTAGCTCCAGAGATGTTGAAAGGGGATGTGGTGGGCCCGCCGGCTGACATCTGGAGCGTGGGCGTCATCACTTTCATTATGTAAGTATTGCATGGCAGCTTTAAGCCAACACGCTCTTTGAACACCCTCGTCTCGTAGTACTCTGGAGACGGCTTAATAACAGGAAACGTGATCCTTTTGAACCAGCCTATTTTGGAACTTCATCGTGTCCAACCATGCTAACGATAAAATGAGTAGATGAGTCCTTTTTGATTTTCCAGGCTGAGTGGCAGATCCCCGTTTCTGGAAAACCAAACCCAGCAGACTGAGATGAAAATCCAGGCCGCAAAGTTCGACCTCTCCAAACTCTACCAAAACGTCTCCCAAAGTGCCTCTCTCTTCCTCAGAAAGATTCTCTGTAGCTATCCTTGGTAAGTCCAACCGGAGACATCGTTCGATTTAAAGAAGCAGTCGTCAATCGTTAAGCCATCGACCCAACTTCAAATATGGTTTTGAGCAAATTTCTACGTGCCTCGGTTCTGAATGAGTAATATTGTGTAAAAAAACAAACAAAAAACAGCCCCTACTCAGCGTTTGTTTCCCTCGACAGGGGCCGGCCTTCCGTCAAGGACTGCTTTAATAATTCTTGGCTTCAAGATGCCTACCTGACGCGTCTCCGTCGACAAACTCTAACCTTCACGACCACTCGTCTCAAGGAATATTTGAGCGAGCAGCAGCACACACGGGAGGAGACGGCAACTCAGCATAAAGTTCTCCTTCGTTCCTACCAGAGCGCCCCAACAACCCCTACCAGTCCAATCGCATCAGCCCTGCCGACCTCCCTCGTCCCCCAATAAAAAAAAATATAAAAATAGGTTTCTAAACCAGAATTTTTGACGCTAAAGAACAATTTAAGATGCATCTGCAAGCTTCAGGTCAGCTAGCAAAAGGACAAGAATTGGCAAAAAAAACTTTGCCTAAAGCTTTTCTTTATTATTATTATTATTTTTTAAACTCCATTTATATAGTACGACAGGACGTTACCTCAGTGTTTGTAACTTTTAATGGAACGTTGGTTAAAAGCAACCCTAAATGTCATTTACGTGCTGTAAACATTGCTTTCTTTTAAAGTTAAAGGGGCTGATCAGGTGCATCCCAATGATTTCATTTTATTTAAAAATTTGGAGGAAAAAAAGATTTTAATGATAAGAAAAACACTGATAAAAGTCCTTATTTCCAGGAAGTAGACGGCATTGCTGTGAGCAGACATTTTGCATGTGTCTGTGTTTAAAATGTGTCATTTGTTTGATACTAGTTTCTTGACTGTCCCTTTAAATGATGTAAAGAAAAAAAAAAAGAAATACAGACTCCTTCAATTATTGATTATAAACCTTGTGTTTGTGCTACTTGTAATTTGAGTTCTTAGCACAGTTTTAAAGAAATGTTTTTAGAAATGTGCATTGAGCCTAGAAGATGTTACACAAGGGCTATTTAGAATATCGAATGTTTAGACGCAGAATTTTAATGTAGACGAATCATCTGAATCTCAGGAGATATATTTATTGCCAGAATATCCTAAAAAAGTAATGTTTTTCTCTTGGTTATGTCCAGGGAAACATGATAAAAACACTTTGGTAGCTTCCATTTCACTTTAAAGTTATGATATCCAAAGGTTGACACTTACACTAATTTTCCAGATAGTCCATTTCTGAACTCAGTAATAGAAAATCTACATTTATACTGTGTTAATTCCAAGAAAAGCGTAAAAAAGTGGAGAATAAAATGCAATTTTGGCCAATTTACAGCAAAATGTACAGCCAACCCCACAAAACTGATTAATAAACATGTCATTTTTACATGCGTATACACAATATTGAGTGGTTATCTCGTATTTCTGGTTCCGAATTTCAATCTATTTATGTTAGAAGTCCTCTACAATTTGCATTTTAGGGTCACCAAATTGTCCTAAAGTGGCACTTTTTGTTGTTTATATGCAACATCAAAATGAGGATAAGCCTTGTCGTAAAAACAAATTTAAAAAAAAATGAATGTATTACATCATCCTGTGAGATTATTGCACATTCTTTCCGGCATATTGTAATGTGTTTGTGCAGTACTTTTGTCTCATAAATTTTTGCAAGTTCACCAATAGTTCATCATTTCTCCACGAGACTCGTCATTTATTTTTTTCGCAATGACTTGATGGAAGAATAAACGGCGTGATTAAATAGCAGGGTTTTCTGTACTATGATCAACATTTTTTAGGACATTTTATGATATATTTTGTGAACTGTGGTGCCGTGCCTCATGATGGATGTTAGATTTGGATTATGTTAAATGAATGAATTTGCTACTATGACAATTATGAATGTGACTTCTATGTGTGTGGTTCACATTGGTTTATTTATTGAGTGACTGCTTTAATTTCTTTCTTTTTTTGTGACTTTTTGGCATGGACAAGGCTATGCAATAAAGATATAATCACAAATAAGATTACAATTTGGTCCTAGAATACATGAAAAGTGAATCCAGCAAAGATGCATCCATCTGTGTATTTATTTTTGCAAGTATTAACACGAGATTAAAGATACTAACTGTGATCATTTTACTGTTTGCTCCATTTAGCTGCTGTGTATGCAGAGACCTACCAGAAGATGACAGTATCTCACATTTTGCAACCTTGGCCTATATTCTGCCATCAAAAAGCATGGCTAACATCTGAGGGGAGAAAAAGGACAACATAATTGGAGTGAATATGTAAGTATTTCAGTACATTTAAGTGTGTATTTAACCATGTTTAAGTGTGATATATGCTATAATTCATAAATAACTATACTTTTTTAAAACAGTGAACTGTAGTATTATTAAACTCTTTATCGTAAACATCCGTTATTTATCTGAGCACACAAAAATGACTATAAATAAACAAAAAAATATTTTAAGAACCATAACAATGAGAATAAAAAACGACTATTATACCATGTAAAACTCTTAACAATAAAAAAACAAAAAAGTTTAGTAGTAATCACTCTAATGTTTTGATATACATATATGTAGTACCGCAAGAGTCAAAAACATACTATAAATATTCTACTAACCTGCTTGATTATTAGGATGTTTTTCTATGGGTTCATATAAATCAATTCAAGAACATTTGAAACTTTAAGCAATTTTTTTCCCCATTTTCCAGGGCAGTTTTTCCATCAAAATAAGCGGATCTCATCTTGGTCATCCGCAACGCTGTAAAGCCCTTTGAGACCATCTAAATAAACGTGGCATGACGAGGCTTGACTAAACTTTCACGCCATTTTACGACAACTTATGGCACGCAAACCCTGAATTGTTGGATTGCTGCATCGCTCATCACGTCAATTCAAAGGTAAATGTAATTTTTTTTAAATCTGTCAACCCGAAGCAAGTTTTTCTGCGATAACTCGACCACTCCATGTGCGGCGAAGGGGTGCGAAGCAGGTTGTCAGATTGTAACGGCATATCAGGTATCAAAATGGCAGAAAATCAGCAGTGGGGGGGGCTTTCTCGCCCGCTATGGATATTAATAGTAAAAGGCGCAACGCAGAGGCATGCCTTGACAGAAAGCCTCCCGTATAAGAGTCGCTTTCAACCAGACTAAAAAATGGCGTCGCGGCGTCAGCTCGTTGCAGCCTTTCACACACGCCGCCATCTCATTATCGACGCTGCGACCTCTCGGCTCGACACCAAGAGGCAAACGGGCGTGGCCCCGTGTGCCCGCTGAACAATTGGGCCGCACGGGTAATTTATGGCGTGACGGCGAGCTCACAAGCACGTTACGGGATACCCGCCGTACCCTGTGGCGAGCGCGATTTGTTTTTGTGCTGGCGAGCCTGACCTTACGTGCGACCCGACAGGCTTCGAAAAGGACAGCATTGCTTAAAATAGGGGATGTTTAGTTTCCAACTAGTTTTGCAGCGGACTAAAAAAATGTTGTCACTTAATTACCGCTGTGGCTGACCTTTATGACTGACCTTGATGGTGTAACCTTCCTTTTTTTTTGTGCAAAATTTTTATTTCAAAGGTAATTTAGTTGGCGGGTCACATTCATGACAACTAAATCTTGGTTCATTTTTGCCCAAAAAGTTCACTTTCCTTGCTGCCATTGAGGTTCTAGATGTCCAGTCCATTTTAAATGGGAAGGACAAATGAACGTTCCTTCACTCAAAATGAATTGGACATCTGGTGCCGTCAAGAAAGATGAGCACCGACAGCCATTTTAAGTGAAATGGACGTCCATCATTGTCAATAGATGATAATATGTTGTCACTTCTTACTTTGGGTAGTTAAATGTCACTTCTGTTACATTTTGGAACATTTGCTATTTATTTTGAGGGACTTTCCAGGATGCTTTTTGTTTGTTTGTCAATTCCTGTTGATTTTTAGGTATTTCTAGGTTGCTTCCAGTTGACTTTAAGGCATTTTATGGTTCTTTATGAACTCATTGAGTCCCATTGAAGGTGCCATTTTAGGAAATTGAGCAAAGAGCAGTTGACTTACAAACATCGGATTTTACAAAAAAATGAAAACATTCAATTCTTTCCGTACAGAATGAAAGGGCTACAAATCGTCAGAACAACCCGGCGGGCTGGATTGGACCCACTATCGGACCACTTCTGGCCCACGGGGCTCACCTTTGACACCCTTGTTGTAGACAGTGCGTCCCATCACACATTAACGTTCTGCCAAACGTGAATAGAGAGAGCTACGACCCACAAGGACACGATCACATAGCGTGACGTGTCCGGTTTTAGAATTATCGGTCATTGCAATTTTCAGCTCGTCTTGTTTATGAATCTAAATGGAAAAAAGCACTACCAAAGCCGTAGTTCTTTGAATGTGGGTTGATCCCTTCTTGTATTTACTAGCCGAAGCCTGAGAAGGAATACTTGGAGCATGTGCCTCATCATTTAGCACTCAGCAATACTAAGGAGCTATTTTAAACACACTGATGCGTGTAATATGAGAGCAGTGAATACACTGGGCAGTGTGATGGTTTTTTTTACACTACAAACTTCACCTGCCTACTTTCTTCACACGTGTTTGCACTCAAAGATCTCGACTGGGGACCCACCAAGTATGTCTCGACCAGTATAGCTCCCCCAGCTATCGTGACCGCAGTCTCGTGACTTTGACCAATAGGGCTAGGAAGAAGTTCGTATTTGTCCTGGTTCGAAAAATTGGGTGGGACTTAAATTGGATTGAAAAAAAACCAAATATGATCAACAGGTGGTGCTTCAATTTTGAGGTCATGAAGGGGTGACGAAGTTAGGCACAAAAATGGGAAAACGTGAGAGTCAAAGAGTCGCACTTTGTCAGAAGCTGCATAAAAAAAAATCCAATCTACCAATTTATGTTTTAAATATAATTTATTATTTGTTGAATCCATTACTTGATGAATTTGAGTAGTTTAAGAAAGAATATAAATGAGAGAAACATACATAAGTCTACATATATTTAAATGTGTGTTTAATTCAACACACACACACATCTAGAGAAGTTCAAATGTGATAAAATATTCAATTTTTCCATATCATCTTGAACACATATGGCTCAAATTGGACACTTATTGAGTTCAAAATGTATCTCAAATGTAATTCATTGTTGAACATCTCAAATGTAATGTTATTGCTTTCCAGTATGTTACATCTGCATTCATTTTTCTGCCTTGTTTTACCATTTGTTATCTGAATTTTGGGGTATTTATTGTCCTAAAAATCCAAAGATTGCCTCTGATGTGGCAACACAAGAGTTTTATCCGAGTGTGGCAGGCTAACGCCATCGCTGACAGTTCTGACTTCACTTCTTGGCAAGGCTAATTAGTCGGAGTTTCTTCATTGCAAAGATCCGATTTCATCACGCATGCCGCGTCGTCTACTTCATTCGTTCACGGGGGACACTTACTTGACTTGCTTGATTTGAACGTTAAATTACAATGACAGCTGAACGTATTTATAACTGTTACTCTAATAACGCTTATATGAAATCAAGTGAAATTCAATATTCTATCCAATAAATAAACGGTCAAAAAGCTCAACAAAAACAAAGTCAAAGATTGTCCACACTGTTGATAGAAATATTATACTACAACACTGAATTGGAAATCAAGTAGCGGACTATCTTTAGCGCTGAAAGTTAAACTTTAAATTATGCAATGCTTTTAGACTTTTTACTGTCATATTAAAATAGAAGTAGTTACGGAATACACAACATGTCAGGCAACAGCAGGGGTCCTGATGGCAAAAGTTTAACGTGATCTGGCATGATGTCATCGCCTTCACTGATTATAAAGTATCCATAAAATAACTCAATACCAAATATGTATCATACGTGAACAATCATTTTAAAGCCTGGTTGTTGGAGAAACAAAATTGTGATCACAACACTGCCTAGACCTATATATTATTTATCGATGTCTCAATGTTTAAAGTTGCCACACATGCAGAGATGCCAATCGCGTCACGGCAAAGACACGAAGACTGTAAATGTCAAAGAGGTCACGTCCATTCAAGCTCAACAGTTTGCAAAAAATCAATATACACTACAAGCTCTCTATTTAAACACCGCAAATACTGTGATTCAAACAGGAATATTAACATACACTTTTAACTTTATAGCATCAGGGATAACATATTTAAAAAGTGTACTCATACAAGAAGAGATCCTGGTCTGTCACTAATGAGTTGAATTTATACGTGTAAGATTGCTTTGGCTGTCGCTTGTACATTTTTGCATGACTTTAGCCTTTTGTAGCGATTTGATATTTTAGAAGTTATTTCTCACTTCTTTCCAAGCCCCCAAAATAAATGACTTGGGCCCTGGGAATAGGAGGGGGTGGAGTTTTGCTCTTGACAAGCTGTCAAGTCAACATGAGCACTGCTCCTGTATTTCCCGGGGGAGCTGTGGTCTCACTCCGCCCTCCGACTCATCTGTGTGTATATTCTCTCCACATGGAGGCAACAGTACCCCAACAAGGGATTTGGACTTTTGCGTAAAGCCGTGATCCCGAGTTTCAGCCGGACAGCGAAACATCGTACAGTGTTTAGATTCTGACCTGGGACAGGAAAAGGCTTTGTGATGTATTTGGAAGAAACTGAGCAGAGTGATGTCTCTGGAGATGAGATACTACGTCTCCAGGAATGCCAGAAGTTGACAGAAGAAGACGCAAGTGCTGAATTTGACGGTAACGTCCTCGCAGAACTCACGCGACGACTGGTGGTCAGTCAAGAAATTAATTGCACGGAACGGGGTAACGTCGATTTTGCAGATTGCAATGGAGGCTCTGAGCAGTATTTAGAAACTGGAGCCATTCCGGAATGCAACGCAATTCCTGACAAGACGTCGAGGTCAGGCAACCCATTGGAAGGATGGGACCGGAGACCCCCCAGGCCCTCTGAGACCTGCTTTAATCGTCGTTTAGCTGACAATCGCAGTCCAGAACGGCAAATATCGGAAGTGGACGAGGCCAGCCATCATCCGTTTGAGTATTCCGACTTAGCGCCAGCTAATCTTGGTGTAAACGTTGACAGTTTGACACGGAGTGCAAACCGCGGTCGTACGTCCGAACCAGTGGAGCAGCTGGAGTTATCACAACAATACAAGCCCTCCGGTATGCCGTACAAGTGCCTTGGGTGCGAGCCAGAACTGTCGACTGACGACTGCCAGAAACTCGAGATGAGCGGCTTTGACACTTCGGAGTCAGCGGATGAATCGGACTGCGATACCGAAGTCAGCGACTACGAAGAGATCCACAATCAAAGCTTTGTGGCGGACGACCTCGATGAGTCGGGTTCTTTGTCCGATAGCCAAGAAAGGGGTTACGATGAAATGCCAAGAGATTTCTCAGGAGATGCTAACTGCTTGAATCAAAGAGCACTTCTGAAAAGTGTCCTTGATGATAGCGAGGGACACCTAGCGGCGACACATCTCGCCTACAAAAGCCGATCTCTTGACTTGGATGAAACAAGTCAGACATCAGAGCAGAGCTACTCCGTCAGGACCTCAGCGGGGTTCTTCATGGAAGACGACGCACTCTCAGATGGCTCTTCTTTGGAGAGTAAATCTTTTAAGACTTGTACCGATGACTTTGAGAACAGCTTGGAATCATCGGGATCGGAATCTGATAAAGAAGCTCAGGAAGATTCCAGTGACGAGCAGAGCCAGTGGGACTCGTGCGAGGACGATGAAGATCCAGGCAACATCGTAGAGACTGTCCACCGCGAAAGTTTTGTCTTTGAAGAGTACGTTGATTTATTTGACAATCACGACGATGGCGGTCCTACTTTGAAACAACCGCAACATTATATTTCTTGCTTTGACGGAGGAGACATCCTCGATTCGCTGTATCGTGATGAGCTACTAGCCAAGAAACAACCACAAAAGGCGTATAATGAAATAAACCACACATGTTTTAGCTCTTCAGAACAAACATTTGAAGGCGTTTATGGTTGGGATTCTCAAATGAGAAGTCAGTCAGACGGCCAACCAGAAGAATATAAAGCACTACGGGATATTCACGATGTTTCTAATTCGAATGGGGAACCATCTGATGATACTTTAAGAGTCGTTACAGAAAACAATGAGAAGTCACAATTTCAGAAAGAGATTTTCTGTCATTTTTCTGAAAAGGACTCCCATTGGTCACTCGTGGAACAAGAACGTGAGACGCTTGCCTTGATCGAGAAATACTACACAGACCAAATTCAAAGACTGTCATCAAAACAACCTTTGGATGATCCTATAATCAGTGAAGATCATTCTGTTTCGAAACTGTTTGGACAGTCCGACCCAGAGGAAAATGTAACCTTTGTCTGCGAAATGAACGCAGATGACACGACGAGATGCGAAAACGACAGCGAGAGTTGCGCTTCAAGTGAAATCCCACGAGAAGTGCCGACAGATATTATTCACAGCGTCGTCTCAGAGTACGACAAGACCGAAGACGGGGTCGAGGACTCGGAGGATGACCCCTGGGATGGCGATTCGGATGAACTTTGTGACTGCCAGTACTGCGTCTCACCGAATACGGAGGTAAATCCGTACCGATGTTATCTTTTAGATTCCAATGGAGGCAACTAGACTGGAAACTGTCTCCATTTTTCTTCCCTTGTCCCAGTAAGAGCTCCCCTTACAAGATATTTGGTCGACTCCAAAATATCTCCTTCAGTCTGCCGTTAGAGCACTTTACTCTATCGAGCAGTCTGTCCGACTAACTTGTTTTGGAATTAGAATGATGATTGGTTAAGCTCGAATGCCGTGTATGTTCTGTCAACACTGCACCAGCTGGAGCGCCTTTGAAAAGCCATCATTAAAACAACTTGCATAGGGAGCTTGCAGACGTTAATGAGCGACATGAACAACGTGTCTGGACTCGGATATGTTTTGTCCAACAACAGTCTGCAGGCTTTTTGTCTTTTTTTCGTTGACAGGCGCCAGCAAAAGCACTACTTCCCCAATTAAAATCCCACGAAAGTGGGAAGATCTGCATGGTCATTGACTTGGATGAAACCTTGGTCCACAGCTCCTTCACGGTAAATTGAATTTTTTTGTCTAAATTATTATTATATATTTTAAATTAAATTGAAGGCTTTTATTGATGTCACAAAAGCTACAAGCAAATACAAGTATAATGTAAAGCTTGACCACAACGTGCGCAAATAACAACAACAAACAAACAGACAAATAAACAATCAATGAATAATAACAATAAATAATAAATAAATAATCACTATGAAATAAATAATTCAGTAGGCACATAATAAGTAGTCAACAACATAATTAAGCAGGTAAGTGCACAAATAACAACAAACAGACAGACAAATAAATAATCTATAAATAATAACAATAAGTGAATAAATAAATAATCACTAAGATATAAATAATTCAATATGCACATAATAAGTAGTCAAAAACATAATTAAGCAGGTAAGTGCACAAATATCAACAAACAGACAGCCAAATAAACAATCTATAGATAATAACAATAAATAATGAGTAAACAGTAGGGAAGTGCACAAATAAGAACAACAGACAAACAAATAGGTAAATAATCAATAAATAATAAAAAATAATAATTTTGAGGTCTTAGAGCAAAGGGTGTCGCACCGGAATTATGTAACGGATTCCAAGGCGCATTAAGTCCATCTGCGGTTACAGAGTGTCCAAAGAAGATGTCACAGGATATTGCAACGAGCCACGTGCAAATAGACTTGGAGTCCATTGCTACAACAGGCCAATAGAATCGCTCGCCGTATTTACTGAAAGTGTTGACGTCTCGGAAACAGATATTATTCATAGCATTCGCGTAGTACAATTGAATTCCATTCAAAGTGAAATAGAAGTTACCCGAAAACGATATCAATGGCGTAAAGTTTGGAAGATTTTAAACATGTCCTTTGACAACTGTTAGATTACTTTAGTTCCTTTTTGAGTGGTTATGTCACTTTCTTGGTGTCATCTGATGAGTTTATGTATTTGAATGGGCAGCTCAGTCAAAGAGAATAGAAAAATTCCTCCTAAAATTGGGGAAGCCGTCCAGTATCATAACATGAAATAAAGTTCTAACCTAACCTGACATTAGTCTGCGCTTAAAAAAAGAAAACAAAAAGTCCACTGTTTTATTTTAAAGATACAATTTTGGAAAAATATTAGTTTTGAGAGTGTATTAAGGCTTTACACTGACTTTTACCTTTTGCTTTTTGATGATCACATTAACGAGGGATAAAAGAAACATTATAAATGTTTTGTTTTGTTTTATTCAGCCAGTGAACAATGCTGATTTCATCACTCCGATTGACATTGATGGAACAATTTACCAGGTTGGTTCGTCATACTTTATTTGAGTTGAATTTGTGCTAAAATACTACAAGTCTGACATCTGAACTAAAAATGAATTCTGCATTCATTTCAAATAATGATACTGAAATTGGCAGAGTATTCCTGCTACAATCCCCCAGTCAAGATGACGGACTGTAAAATCTTTATTCTTTTAGGTAGCATTTTAATAAGAAACCTTGGAATAATATGCCTTCTTTGTGGTTATTCCGCCGGTTTTTAATTGGAGACGTTTCTGTGTCTCCACAGGTTTACGTCTCCAAGAGACCCCACGTGGACGAATTCCTCCGGCGAATGGGGGAGATGTTTGAATGTGTTTTATTCACGGCCAGCATCTCAAAGGTAGACTGACAAATACTTTTCCCACAATGCATTGCACATTTGGGTAAATCTGCACCGGTTAATTTGAACTTGAATGATGTTTATGAGAGTTTTTATTGTTGACACATGACTGCTGGAAGCATTAATACCACGTTATTTTAACAGTTTTAATCTGATTTTACAACTATAAGGTTTTTTTTTCAAGGGGTTGGAAACCTAATCATAATAAATATCGTTTTTTTTTTTAACAGTATGCTGATCCCGTGTCAGACGTCTTGGACAAATGGGGCGCTTTCCGAAGTCGTCTCTTCAGGGAGGCCTGCGTTTTCCACAAAGGGAATTACGTCAAAGACTTGAGCCATTTAGGGAGAGACCTCCACAAAGTTATCATCATCGACAACTCCCCGGCCTCCTACATCTTCCACCCGGACAATGCGGTATGCTGGCCACAAACGGGCGGTTTGACCTATTCCTGAGTTTTCATTTCAACCGATCCAGCACGGAAAAGTTAACTCGTCTGATAGGTTTATTAATAGGTATCACCGTCAAGTTTCTGCAGAAACAACAGCGCCAGACTGCGATCCAGTCCACTTTCAAGACTGCAGATCGGTGAAAAGGTGTCCCCTGGATCGGTTGAAATGAAAAAAGGAGATTTGTGGAATCGGATGGGGACTTTTGAGCAATTCTAAAGGTTTGAATCCCGCAGGTTCCCGTGGAATCGTGGTTCAACGACTCTTCGGATAGCGAGCTCCTCGACCTGATCCCGTTTTTTGAACGGTTGAGCAACGTGGACGATGTCTACGATGTTCTGAAGGAACAAAGGTCTCTGGGATGAAAGCAATTGTCCACAATGAAAGAATTTGAATTTCTCTCAGGAGATCAAGAAGCAGGATTTGCTTTGAAACGAGGACCCAAAACACGCAAACCAAGAAGCTAATCCGTTTGCTTGCGGGTAAGTTGGGAAGCCGGACGGGAAGTCCGGCAGATGGCGTGATGACGGTAAAAAGGGAATGTGGGAAAGTGTGTGTGATTATTTATGAAGGCATTGGAAGATATGTTATTTCTTTACAAAATAAGCTTTTTGTGCAATGTGTAATCATGATTGATGTATACATATATTTTTGTGGAAAAAAAACTGTTTTGTAAACTAGTCACTGGACAAATAAACTTATTAATTTACTTGTGATTTGGATGTAATGATAAAGTAAAAAACAACACTGTTTATGTATTGATATATATTTTTAGACAGTGGTGTGTAGACTTGAACACATTAGACCAATATATATCATGATTGAATTTATTGAAATCATAACATTTTAAATGTTCACACACAACATTATTTACATGACGTTACCGAGTGTTTTCTGAGAGTGACTTGTAAGCTCAAAACCAAGACGAACTGACACACAGTCAATGTAAAGTCGTTTATAACGTTGGGAATTTTGTTTCTAAAAGGCAATCAATCGCACACTTAAAATACACAACATCGTATCTGAGCATTTTAACACTCGTACGATGTCATCAGTGTGACAAACGTCTTGTCACGGAAGTTTGAAGGTTGACGACGGCCAAAATGGGCTCCTCATTGGCTGCTGCCTGTGACATTTAAGCAGAGAAAAAATGCCCTTAAAATGAATAATTACATTTGATCATAGTCTTTCTACATTAATTTTCTTTTACAAATCCTATGACATATTTTCATTTGAATGTATTTTGTTTTTTCACCAAACTGGATGTAATCTTGCACACATTTCCATATTTCAGCGTCACATGACCACTTTCCTGCCTGACCTACATAGCCCACCAATAGATTAAACCTTTTGACCACCCTCACAATTTCCAAAATGTGCCACTCTCGCCTCCAAAACATTTTCTCTATTTATAAACGGCGCATGGAAAGCCAGGTCACACTCGACACCCTTTCACAATTTGCTCCCATGCAACTTTTCGCTCACATTGCACATTATAATATATCTGCGGCAATTACCAGGTGGCCAAGAGTTGAAGTGTTTAGCGCGTCAGCCTCGCAGCTCTGGGGTCGAGGGTTCGATCTCAGGTATAGTCTTCACTGTGTGGAGTTTGCATGCTCTCCCTAGGGCTTGCGTGGGTTTTACCCGGGTCCTCCCGACTCCTCCCACATCTCAAAACCATGCATTCTATGTTAATTGCCTAACTCTAGCTACGATTGGTTGTCCTTTGTCTCATTGTGCCCGGAGATGGGCTGGCCTCGAATTCAGGACGTTGGCTGGGATAGGCTCCAGCACCCCCGCCCCCGCGAAGTCAAAAGTTAAAATCCCATGACTTACTCAAGACTCGAAGTTGAGCGGAGCTGTTTGCATTTCCGCAAGCGAAGCTGACCACGCCGCTCATTCCCGTGGAGGTTTGCTTCAAGGTCAGATTGTGGACCGTGCCCAGCTTCTCCAAGCGCACCTGGGCCGACGGGTGTAAGGTTTCCCCGTTCAGGCTCCACGTGGGCGGCTTCTGGACGGGTACCGACACCTCGCATTGGAAGCGGGCTTCGGTGGGGGCCGTGACCTCGGCGTCTTGCAGTTCTCGGACCATCAGCACGGTCTGAGCTGTGTTTCAGTGCACAAAAAAGTGAGAGGTTATTTTTTGCCATGCTGGTAGCTACTGCTCTCTTGTGGTCAGAAAAGAAACAGTTTCGCATCTGTACTTGAGCTGCAAATCTGTCCTTCATTTTGCGTTTTTGAAAGTAAATACGAATCCCTTATCGATATAATATACTATAAATATAGTGAGTGGTTAGGACCTCAACCTCACAGTTCTGGGGTCGAGGGTTCAATACCAGGTGGGTCTTGGCAGTTTGCATGTTTTCCCCAGGCTTGCATGGGTTTTCTCCGGGTATTCCGGTTTCCTCCCACATCCCAAAAACATGCATGCTAGGCTAATTGAAAACTGGAAATGGGCTCCAGGTACGAATATTATTCCGTCCGATTGGGTGGCCACTTATTCGTGCCCGAAGTCGGCCGGGATAGGCTCCAGCACCCCTTGAAAATGACAGATTGAATGTAAAATGTCTTTCTTACCTTCCACAGTGAGTTTTGCCGAGCACGTGTACTGGCCGACCTGCATGCTGTAGGTGCCGGCGTCGTCGAGCGCCACCTGCTGGATGATCAGCTTTCGGTAGCAGCCCTCGCTGCTGATCTCAAAACGTTCTGAAGGGAGGATGACGTTGCTGCCTTTGTACCAGCGGATGCTGCAGCGCGGGTTGGACACGGTGCAGTCCAACATGACGCGGGTCTTCTCCAGAGCCGTCTTGTCCTGCAGAGGTTTCACGATGCTCAGGGGAAGCTCTGGAAATTCAGGTGACCGTTTAAGTGGGAGTTGGTGAGATGAAGCGCCCTCTCCCGTGAAGATTTTTTTTTTTTTACCTTTGACCTGCAGTTTAGCAACAGAGTCGACGTGTCTGGCAACGAATTTGATCTCGCCCGAGTCCTCTGGTCGCGCATTGCACATGAGAAGAAAGTGTTTGGTCCCTGAAATGGCAAGAACGTGACAGGAAGTAGTGAGACAAGAAATTCAGATGACTATGAAACTGTAATGCTTATTTTAGGCCTTAAATATCTCAAACCTTCACAGTTATTTGAAACCTAAATGAAGGCTTAAGACAAAATATTATTGAAAACTACAGCTACAGTTCGAACTCAACATTTGTTGTTTAAAACCTGGCTCAACCCAACGTTGCAACTCCCAAAACCAGGTTTCCGATCTTAAAAACACTTTTAGAAGCCAAACTCAGGCTTCTAACTTGTAAACAATAAGTCTTCTTTGATAACCACAAACCTGGCTTGAAAGCATCATTTCAAACCCAAACCTTGGTCTAACCGACACCAGAAATGATAATCCCTAATCCACAATTTGAAACATTGACAGTTGTTATTGTTGGAATGTGTAAAACATACACAGGCTTACTGATCTGATTGGACTGATGAACCTGATTTGCATATTTGCAAATTCTTCCCTCCTTTCCACTGACCTTCTTGTCGGGTCTTGATGGTGCTGGTGGGATGAATCATCTGGCCATTTTTGTACCATTCTCCCGGCACGTCCTCCACTGAGATCTCGCAAACAAATACGGCGTTCTGATCTTCCGTGATGTTTAAATCTTCGAGGCCTTGTATGACGAGCAGTTCCCGTTCTGGAAATGGAAAAATATAGACATTATTTATGGATCCATTTTATGATGAGCTAAAGATTGCTGTTTCATCTACTAGTGTTGCATTTTGCCACCTGGTGAGGATCCCAGCAGATGGCAGTGTTGAGATACACATGATAAACAACATCAAATGATGAGCTTTTTGTTTTAAAAAAAAATTGTAGTAAAAAAGGAAAGCAGGTCTGTACAGAAAATTGAAAGAACATGAAAAGTACCCCTTTTAAAAAATATTATTCAAGATTAAAGAAAGAGAATATAAATAATAATGATTTAAAATGTGTTATTTTACAAGAGGGAATTCATATATATATATATATAATTATATATATGTATATATATGTACATATATACATGTACATATACATATATACAGATATACGTATATGTATATATGTATATATATGTGTATATATATATGTATATTGTATATATGTATATATGTATATATATATATGTATATATGTATATATATGTATATATACATATATATGTCTATGTATATATATGTATATATACATATATATGTCTATGTATATATATATACATATATTTAAACACACACACACATATATATATATATATATATATATATATATATATATATATATATATATATATATATATATATATATATATATATATATATATATATAGGCAAAAAAAAGTACAGAAACAAATTTTCTCAACAAATAGCTGTTAAATATTAAAAGCAAATTCATAGAACTGAAGTACTGAACTGGCCATTGGTCCAGTTTCCTCAATGTAATGCAAAAGTAAATGGAACTAATTTTAAATTCATATACCACATTTGCATTTATACATGTACAGCTTCTCAAAAAAGTCTCAGATATTTTGTAAATGTTCCATGAGATACCTGTATAAATTGCACTGGAATTTGTATATATTTATTTATGAGCGCACTTATTCAAAATGTTATACATCCATTCCCCAAAAAGCCAAACATATTTTACCATAGACTTCCACCGTGGCGCTGGTAGCCACTTCTCCGGCATCGCAAGTGTACATGCCCGAGTCACTGACGATACATTTGCTGATCTGAAGAAATCGCTTCCTTCCAATGGCGTAAATGCGGACATTTTTGTCGGGCTTTAGCTCACTGCCATTCTGAGGAAGCAGACAAAATAAAACAGATTCAGATTTAAGTTTTTGCTTTCAATGACACTATACTATTGATGGAGAACACAAGTTGTTGATGATAGCAAAATAATATCAACCTTCATCCATTTCACGTCCACATTGTGCCTGGAGAGTTCACATTCAATGGAGATGACGGATCCCTCGGGGAATTTATGGTCCTCTAATTTTCGAAAAATGGTCACTGGAGGTTCTGGCGGAAAGACAGAAAGGTCATAATACTGGGAAAACAAATGAAGGATGAACATCCTTCCACTTGAATTCTAACTTTTGTCAGTTTCAATTCTTTCAAATGCCATCCACAAAAGTGAAATAAGCCAACAGTTAACGTATGCTTTATTTACAATGACGACATTGTGATCCGGTTGTCACCAGGTGGATGAAAGTCTCAATACTGGGCTCAACTGGATGAATACGGAGTGACTTGGCAGGGAGTGGATTATTTGGACAGGGTGAGGTTAAACTAGCAGCTGACAGAAAAGACTGAGTAAAGCTGCTGCTTTTTATTGGGTCATGGGAGGCCATTTTTTTTTGTTTGGAACGAGACACAAAGGTGGCGGTATCCGCTCTGGCAATTTCTATCAACGAAATAGACCACGTTATCTGTTAAACTGAGCTTTAAGAAAGCTTTCTTAACTAAAATGAGGATTAATTCATACATAACTGCCATGTTTACCCCTTGTGTTTCTGCCCAGTCACTTTGAACCTGCTTATTTATGTGACCACTTATTCAATGTTGACTACTACTTATTTATTATGTTGCCTACTTATTTATTTATTATTATTTATCTGTTTGTTGTTGTTTTTACACTTTCCGACTTATTTATGTTGTGACTGCTTATGTTCACGACTTTATTTATTTGCTTATTTTTTATTACTTATGTATTAATTATTTGTTTATTTATTATGTTGACTACGTATTAATTGATTATTTATTCATGATTATTTATTTTTTTGTTTGTAGTTATTTGTGCACTTCATGACTTATTTATGTTGTGACTACTTCTTGTTGACTACTTTATTTATATATTTGTCATTAATTTGCTTATTTTGTTATTATTTATTCCTTATTTATTGATTATTTGTGCACTTTGTGGTAAAGCTTTAAATCTCATTATATTTGTATAATGAGAAAAAAAGGATTCAATTCAATTCATCATTTGATCAGCTTTTTAATTTTTTTTACTGGTTTGTGATTGACTGGCAACCAGCCCAAGGTGTTTTTAATGTATAAAAAACCCACAATGAATGGAATCATAATTGAACAAAGTTTTCCATCTTTGGACTGATTTCAATTTAGTTTTTTGTCAGGAAACTGTTGTCCAGCCAAGCCAAGCCAATGAGTCGGACCCCCGGCCCCCGCCCGTAGACGCTAAATGGGAATGGGTCACTTAGGGTCAGCAGTGTAAATCCGGGCTTAATGTTGAAATGGCCTACCCTTGACAACAAGCGTGGCAGATGTTTTCAGCTTCTCCACACAGAACACGAAGGTGGCCGTGTCTTCCACCGTCAGGTTGGAAATGGTCAAGCTGTGGACGTTGGCCTTGGCGCTCATTCGAAAATGACTGGTTAATTTGAGCTGGTTTCCGTTTCTCCACCAGGTCCCGGAGACGTTGGGATGGGACAACTGGACCTCAAAAGTGGCCGTTTCTCGCTCCACGGTTTTGACGTCCGTCAGACCTTTCGTGATGGCGATTTTGCGAGCTGAAAAGATACAAAATATTCCTTCAGAGAAGCACAGTATGGTAGGTTGCAGTCATATTCAGATGTTGACAAACTGTCCATGTTGCCAGCCCAGATTCCGTTGTTTTTTTGCATCATATAATCTGTCTAGTTAAGATATTTTAGTACGAGGCTTTACGCAAAGGCCGTCTTTGAATCTGCCAACATTTCTTATCGATTCCAACATGGACGACTATTCCCCTTGGAAAAAATGGAGTGTTTATTTTGGAGACTCGATGACAACAACCTTAGTTTTGAAGGCCAGCGTCTATATTTAGACGCAATGAGGGGAGATCCAAATTCAATGGCGCTGCCAATGGCTTGACGTCCTGACTTTTCCTCGCCCACCCGTACGAGTGTTGAAAGAAGAGAACGTTCTAAGGTCGGAGGTTCAGAGGAATTAACGCATTCTGAAGGACGTGCAGTCGTGGGAATCCATGAAATGAAAAATCAATGTCTGCTAGCAACACTTAAGGAGTTATGGTTGATTTAAAAAAAAAAAAAAAAATTACTTTGTACTTTTGAAAACAGACTGTCTAGTCCAAGGGTGTCAGACTCGGTTGGTTCGCGGGCTGCTTTAACGTCAACTCGATTTCACGTGGGCCGGACCATTTTAGATATAATATTTAGATTTTTTTTATGCATGCATATTCCGTTTTTTATAGATCTAAAACACTGTTTATTTTAGCTTTTTTTAAAATATATTTTTAGATTTTACAAAATGATTTTTGAACTAAAAACACAAAAAATGAATTAAAAAATGACAATTATTGATTTAAAAGGGGGGAAATCAGGAAATTTTATTTACATCTATACTCCATTTTAATTTGATCCTAAAACAGAAAGTCGTTGTTAAAGTAGCCTTAATGAATAAAACATATTAAGCGATTGATTTGATATCGTATAGAATGAGCATAAATATGTCATTTTCGCAAAACAGAATCCTCATTCATGACCTGATTTCAATTGATTTCTAAATATCCTGTTAGAATTTAAATAGAAGCAATGCTGTGTTCAACGTTTTTTTTCTTCGTATGATCGCTTTTTCATTGTTACCAAAGTTATCAAAATGGTTACTCTATACAATTCCCTGTAGAAATTCCCTTTTTAAATTCAATTTTAACCACAAAAACGGTAAAAGGGGGATTTCTGCAAATAAAATAAAACCTAAAAATATTGGAATTAAAAAAAAGCAAACTATTCCCTCCAATGGAGTGATTTTTTTTTTTACACTGGTCAGCTGCCAATTACTAATCATATATTTTTTCATCTTTAGCACCGAGTGTGAGTACTTGAGGCACTTGTAACCTCCAAATACGTCGTCTCAAATTGGACTTCTTCGGGGTCAGCTGTCAATGGCAATCATGTCTCGGCAAAAGTCCCCCCTCACCAACCACTCTTCCTCAGCGATCGCTTTCACGACACGCGTGTACGAAGCGTGGGCCGGCCGCGTCGTCGACGGCAACGGAGGTAAACAAACAGCGGCCACATAGCGACGACACGTGCGCGCTCACGTTCCACGGTGAGCTGGGCTTGCGTGCAGTCGTGGAGAGTCTCGCAGCTGTAGGTGCCGCGGTCCGACATGGCCACTTTGTGAATGGTGAGGCTGTGTTTGGGACCCCTGTGCTTCACATTGTACTTGGCCCCGGGGTGGATCAGGACCCCTTGCCTCATCCACTGCACTTCCGTAGATGGGAGGCTCACTTCGACCTCCAGGGTGGCCTCCCCGAATTCCTCCGCTGTAACGGGCGCCATCTTTTGGGTGAAAAGGACTTGCTGTTCTGAGAAAAAGCATTGAAACACCCAATGTCGTGTTTAGCATAAAGTAAGAGGAGATGCTATGAAGTGGTGTGTATGCTAAATTTGTGACTTTGAAAAAATAGGTACCGTATTTTTTGGACTTTAAGTCGCACCGGAGTATAAAAAATAATGCACAATGAAGAATAAAAAAGAATATATAAATCGGACTGGAGTATAAATTTCATTTTAGGGGAAGCATTTTTTTTCTTATATTTGATTGGAAACCAAAACAAACATACTTTCAAGTAAAAATAGTTAACAGGCTAAATAGGCACATGTTAACGTAACATTTACAGTTTTTCTATAACTATAGCCTAAAAAAAACTACATTAGGGGCTTTTTTTGTCAAAAAAACAACAACTAGATAATGTTTTGACTAGTTTGTTTATAACAGACAACAGTGTTTTTTATTTTTTTATTTAAACTAAAACCCCCGACTATTCTCTGTTAGAAAACAAACCGGTCAAAACATAGATAACAAAAAGACAAAATGAACTAAGTACAACTTAAAAAATACTTAAGTCGCAGGCACTATGAATTAAAGAGGCACTTGTAGTCTGGAAAATACGGTAGATTGTTGTGGGCGCTCACCTTGAACCTGGAGTTCAGCCTTTGATATCAATCCCTCCGCATCAGCTGTCACTATGCCGCTATCTGAAACCACGCAGTTGCGGATGCAGAGCGTGCGGCAGAGGCCGTTGCTGGAAACAACGGCGCGCTCATTCTGGGCGACCGCTTTGCCATTCAGGCGCCACGCAAAGCCAGCGTCCGCTGGCGAGACCACGCACTTAAAAACCACGTCTTCCCCTTCACACACCGTCATGTGACGGAGTTCCGCGATGAACTCGACGACGCGGGGCGCTGGGAACAAAGAAATCATTCCGTTATTTTCAGACGGTCCATTTTTCGTTGCCCGATCTTGGCGCCGACTTACTGTTTACGGTGACGCTGGCGTTGGTTCGGTCATCCGTGCTTTCGCAGGCGTATTCGCCCGCGTCTTCTTCGAGTACGTCGGAGATTGTAAAAGTCCTCTCTCGACCTTGCGCCCTTATTCGGTGACGGCGACTTGGCGAGATTTCCAGGCCGTCTTTCACCCACTGGACGTCTCCTTTGGGTTTATTGATCTCACATCGTAACGTGAGGCTGCCGCCCTTAAGCGACACAACGTTCTCCAGCCGCCGGATGAATTTCACTTTCATTTCTGGCAAGGAGGCGAAGAATACGATTTCACGGAAGCTAATTCGGTGACAGTATTCATCCAGGAAATATTTACGAGGGAACCCAGGAGCTCCTTTCGATGGGCGAGCGTCAAGTTCTTACCTTTGACAAAAAGAGTGAAGTTCATGTCGTCTGTGTTCGCATCGCAGATGTAGTCTCCGGAATCGGACAGCTGCAGGGGATTAATGGCTAGCTTGTGGGTGTTACCCTCACTGGAGATGTGAATGTTGTCCTTGTTCAGAAGTTGGCCATCTTTGAGCCAGCGTACATTGGCTTTGTCTCGGCTAACGATGGCGCACAGGGTTGCACTCTCGTTTTCATAGGCTAAGATTTTATTGGTGGCTTTTTTATTCAGAAACTTGATCGGGAGCTCTACAAGGCCAAGACACAAAGAGATGATATTCAGAACTTTCCATGTCATTGACATGGTATTGTGAAACAATGAATTGGCTTTGGGGGTGATCTTACCTTGCACTTCGACGATTGTGATCAGCTTGTCATCTCCGGCGTCACAAACGTATTTTCCAGAGTCGGATAATTGGAGTCCAGAGAGTACGAGCTTCCTCGTGACGTCTTGGCTGTAAATTTTAACGCGGGCGTCCGGCTCGAGTCTTTCCCCATTGCAGACCCACTCGACGGTGGCGTTTGACCTGGACACCTCACACTCTAAAATAAGTTCTTCTCCTGTTAACAAAATATGATGCTCCGGATGTCCAGAATTTCCAACAATCTTGACTGGCGGCTCTAAAAGAAAAGGCATTTGTTGTCAGTCAGTCCCTTATCGATCAAAGGAATGGCCTAATCATGAAATTACCTGCGACTGTGATATGGAAAAGCATTTTATCCTCCTCCGCGTCACAAGTGTACTCGCCCGAGTCCTCCAGTGAAGCATTTAGGACGACCAAGGACCGGAAAACACCTTGTTCCTCACTGCAGTACCGCTCAGTGTTGTCTATGGGTTGATTGTCTTTGTACCAACGGACGGTCACATTTGGTCTGGACAGTTCGCAGACTAGAATGATGTCATCTGACACAAGGAATTGCTTTTCTGTTTTGGCGTCGGTTTTCCCAATGATTTTTACGGGCACATCTGAAAACAAACAAACCATTGAGAAGACAAGCTTTTGAACTTTGAACTTAACAGGTTTACTTACCGTTCACGTTAACATGAAAGTCCATCACATCGTCTTTGGCGTCACAGATATATAATCCTGCATCCGCGAGGGTCAGCGAGTGAACGGTTAACTGACGAGCTACACCGTCTTCAACCACGGTGACGTTTTTGGAGTTTTCCACTTCTTCTCCGTTTCTCTTCCAAAGAACCAAAGCATTTGGCCTCGACACCTCGCAGTCCAGAACCAAGGTTTCATTCACCACCTTTTCGTGTCTGTTCACGATCTTCCGTGGACGGACAAAGCGAACGGGAGGCTCTGTCAACCAATTCAATGCCACGATTATTCATCTAACCTTTAAGGCAGTGAGAGATGTGATTTTCTTACCGGCTATGTTTACAAAGAAGGTCATGGAGTCATCTGTGGTGTCGCAGACGTATTCCGCGGAGTCTTTGACTGTGGTTTCAGGTATGATGAGTCGTCTGTAGACGCCATCAACTTCGAGGATGAGATTATCGCTCTCCTCGACCTCCAGTCCGTCTCGGTACCAACGGACCACCGCGTTGGGCCGTGAGATCTCGCAGCTCAGAACCATCCTCTCGGACACTTGCTGGCACAGTTCCATTTGCGGCTGACTCGGGGACACAATCTGCACCGGGGGTTCTGAATATTGAAATGTTTCGGTCAGTATAAAAATGATGGATGGCGCCAGCATTTTCAACTTTCATGTTTAACACTGATTAATATCATTCCCAATAATTGAATTCAATTATTGTGAGGGAGAATGAACCACCGTCCCAATAAATGAACTCAATTCCATACAATTATTGGTAGGGTGGTTCATTCTCATGTAAAAAACATCAAATTATCGTCTAGAATCTTAGATAGAGACGATCATTGTTCTACTTAGGATTCTTTCTTGGTCAAAGCTTTCATTCATCGTTAAATGTCTTAAAAAAACAGGAACCAACGAATGGAAACACATGAGCTCAGGGCTTTTACCTGTAATTGTGAGGTTGAAAAATATGGAATCGTCAGCTGTGTCACAAACATATTCTCCAGTATCCTCGACTCCACACTTGAGAATCTTCAATCGTCGATAAGGGCCTTCAACTTTCAGCTTGATGTTCTCGCTCTTCTGGAGTTTCTGGCCATCTTTGTACCAGCTTACCACTCCATTTGGACGGGACAGTTCGCAGCTGAGAATAATTTCATCGGGGGCATGACGGTCAAGGTGGACGTCCTCCTTGGGAAACACGATCATCACCGGAGGTTCTGGAAAGTGATGAGTGGAAATGCTCACATCAACCAATCAGATCCTTCCATTTCAAGACATTTTTCTTACCTCGAATGTTGACCTTGAACGCCACAGCGTTGTCTCCCGCACGGCACGTGTACATTCCCGAATCGGACAACTGGGCGGTTTCGATGGCGAGATTCCTCACGGTGGCTTCGGCTCGCATCGTAAAATTGCCGCCAGGTTGGATCTCGGCGCCGTCCTTGTACCACTGGACCACCGCGTCGTCTCTGGACACTTTGCACGACAGACTGAGCGGTGATTTTTCCACCACGCTTTTGAAAAGCTCCTCTTCTGGGATGTCGGCAAAGGTTATCGGCGGGGCTGTAAAAACGAGGCAGGTCGTAAACATGAAGTTCACGCTTTAAGGTGCGCTCGATTCGCTCGTGTCGCAGTTTAGACATGCGATGGTCAATTGTTTTTATTCCACACTTCATTTTTTTTTTTTATCACCACTTCACATGACCGTTAGAAATGAAGGTTAATTCCACTTGAAGCAATGGCGTG
Source organism: Stigmatopora argus (assembly GCF_051989625.1). Lineage (NCBI taxonomy): Eukaryota > Metazoa > Chordata > Actinopteri > Syngnathiformes > Syngnathidae > Stigmatopora > Stigmatopora argus. The sequence continues at coordinate 16,684,567 of NC_135399.1, forward strand.
TGAATGGCTTTGTCTTAAAAGCTGCAATGGAAGGGGAAATCAACACCCAATTTCCGGGTTAATTGGGGAACCTGGGGGTGAAGGAGCTGGGAGTGAGATGAAATTAGAGCCCATGGAGCCATGATTTTAATTGTGAAAGGGATTGGAGGTTGTAGCAGAGTGTCGAATTCTACAATCTTGAAAAGAAAAAGCTATGCATATCACCTTTCACCTCTGCATAGCAATCGTCGGACTGCGATTGGTCGTCATTTTGACAACGGTACTCCGCAGAAAGTGAAGACACGGCTGAATCCAGTTCAGGTGTCCTTTTCAGGCCTTCCCAATCAATCTTTGCGGCGGATTTGGGAAAGTATTTTACTCCGTCCTCATGCAAGCTGGGGAGGCCTGTGGAGTCTGAGCCCTCGCGCCGCATTTTTTCTTTATCGCCCGCTCGAGGCGACTGCTTGGCTGTAACTTCTGGAACAGCTGAGAATGAAATCAGTGCTACCAGAATATCAGAGCTTCAGCATTTCACCAACCACACTTGGATCTGCCGTTTACATCCAGGTACAACTGGATTATCGTTATATCAAGGACGGCAATTAAAAAAAAACATTGGTGGGGCCGGCTAACATGCAATTCAGTTGATCTGACATTGGGTTGATAACACCAGTTAGACCACATGTGTCAAAATGGCGGCCCGGGGGCCAAATCTGGCCCGCCGCATCATTTTGTGTGGCCCGGGAAAGTAAATCATGAGTGCCGACTTTCTGTTTTAGGATCAAATTAAAATGAAGTGTATAGATGTATATTGAATTTCCTGATTTCCCCCTTTTATATCAATAATTGTCATTTTTTTAATCCATTATTTCTGTGTTTATAGTTCAAAATCATTTTGTAAAATCTAAAAATATATTTTAAAAAAAGCTAAAATAAACATGGTTTTAGATCTATAAAAAACTGAATATTCAGGGCTTTTAATCCAGTTCTTATAATCTATTTATAAAAAAAAAAAATCTAAATATTATATCTAAAATGGTCCGGCCCACATGAAATCAAGTTGACGTTAAAGCGGCCCGTGAACCAACCCGAGTCTGACACACTTGAGTTAGACCAAAACAAACCAAACAGCAGGTCAAAAAAGTGAGAGAAATGTTTTTAAAATGAACACTGCAGGAATTTCACTCCTCGGAATTAAGACGCTTGGACCTACCAGCGGGTACGCGAGTAGTTTTAGTTGCACAGAAAAACCCAAAAGGTTAATACTAATGACCAAAATCTGTAAATCACCTGCAACATCCACCTTGAATTCTACGCGGTCATCTGCAGAATCACAGCTGTACACCCCAGAGTGTCTGACTTGTGCAGCTTTAATAACCAACGCTCTCAAAGTCTCTTGGTTTTGGATTTCAAAATCGCTTTTGGGAATCAGCTGCCCACCGTCCTTGTGCCACTGGACTTGGGCACTTGGCGCTGACACTTCACACTGCATCTTAACTGGGGAGCCCGTTTCTACCAATTTGTTCCTTTCTCCGTCTGGAATTGCTGCAAACTTTACAGGAGCAGCTGGTAAGTGGAAAAGATTTGGATGAGAGAAAAGATGGTGAAGAAGAGAAAGTTAATAGTGAACTTTTCCTCAAAATCGAACTCAAGCGAATCCCACCTCGGACGTCTACATGGAATGTCACGACATCTTCCGCGAGTTTACAGCCGTAAAGCCCCGAGTCCGACGTTTTGGCAGAATGGATGATTAATTTTCTCAGGCCGCCGTCTCGTTTCATGTCCAGGCCAGTTTTGCAAAAGAGGTCAACCTCATCTTTAACCCAGGAAACCTGGGCCACTGGATCCGATACCTCGCACTGGAGAATAATCGGAGAGCCAGCTTCAACCGTTCTGCTTTTTTCCGATTCCGGGACCGGCGTAATATGCGGCAATCGGCCTGAGAGTGAAGAACAACGTGAGCTTTGAATACGCTGCCCGATAGCTGTACCTGGACAGCAAAAAAAACTCGTAACGTTCACCTTTTACGTCCACTTGGAATGTGACAGCGTCATCGGCTGTGGCGCATTCGAACGTGCCACTATGCGTGCTTTCAGCCGAAGGGATAAGAAGGGTTCTTTTGCGACCCTCATTTCGCATCTCCAAATTGCTTTGTTGCTGTAGTTTGACGCCGTCCTTGTACCAGTCAACCGCAGAGTCTTGAGAGACTTCACAGCTGAGGACAATAGGACAGCCATCTTGGACGCTCTTGTTCCTGTCAGCCTCTTGAAGCTCCGAGAACTTTACGGGAAGAGCTATATGTTTAAGAATGATAAAGTGTGTCATCATAGAGTGAGGAATGTGGGAAATATATATTTTAAAAAGGGTGGGAGTGAAACAGGGATGCATCACTTGACTTGAGCGGAAAAAATAAGTCCGAGTTTGAGGAAAGAAGACGGATTGAAATGTAATTTGAAGATGATGTTATCTCAAAAGAGTCGTCTGCCACAATGTTTGTTGTCGATTTGCCATAAAAGAATGTAAATGAATACATTTGATGTTCAACTTGAACGTCAATATGCCAATAACCTTTTTAATAGTATTGACCAATAATGCCTTTTAAGTCTATTTCTTAGGATATATATGACTTAAAATACTACATCTCATTTCAGCTTTCTTCTCAAACTAAATATATTAATTTGTCTATATAGTAAAAGTGGGATCTGTGCCATAATCGTAGGAGCAAAAAAATACACGTGTTTTTCGTTGTTTCTGCAAAGACATTCTTTGAACAAGAACCATATCTAAAGTTATATTATTCAAATAGTTGACCAAAGCTCGTTTTCAAAGCGTAGCAAAGCACATTTGGTCGGAAATATAAACAAGCATTGTGCAGCGTGCGAAACCAGTCAAGACTCTTGAGCGTCACCTTTTACTTGCACAGTGAACTGGACGTCGTCGTCCGTGGACTCACAACAGTATAGGCCAGAATGAGCCACCTCGGTAGAAGGTGTAACTAAAGATCTCAAATTATCCGTTGAATGGATGTCTATGGCAGTTTGAAGGGTGGGCTTTGTTCCGTCTTTGTACCACGTGACTTGGCCACTGGCTTCGGACAGCTCGCATTGCAGAGCAACAGGACAGACCGCCACGACTGTCGGTTTTTGCTCGGCTTCTGTTATAGCCGATAATGTCTGAAGTGGAACTAAAGGATGGAATGCAAAACGCAAATTAGTTTAGAAAACCTATTTGCTGTACGGACCAAATATCAGAAATCACAATCAGGAACAAAAAAAAAACTCTATGGCAGTGTGTTTTGATGTAGTCTACGTATTTTTCACAGAAAAGCTCCACCTGTAGAGTGCGTTCTAATAGGTCTAGTTTAGTCAAGCCTTTCCTTACATATTGCCGGTACTATTTTGATTGCCATGTATTTATTTTTGGTTAGTATTCGCAGGGTCATGCTAGTCAGGAATTTGATGGAAAATGATTTGAGGAACCCGTTCAATTCGGGTACACAAATGTTAACTTTCCACTCAAGTCATGATGAATCCGTGTTCCTGTGACATGCAAGCAAAAAGCTTATAAACAACTAAAACCCAACAGAGGTCCACACCTACTTTAGCTGGACAACATCTGTGTTTTTGCTTTTTTTGGTCCACCATCCATCTTTACCTTTGATCATATTGAAATGCACCATTTTCCTTGAACAGTTCGGCACATCATTTATGTCTCAGAGGCAAAGACGATACAAATTTTAGTGAGAAATTGCGCGAACGCAAGACATTAGTACAGATGACTTGATGTGTAAAGAGATTTAGTGCAAGAACATGGTGGGTTAGCAAGAAATGCCAGTATTAAAATATGCGTTTTAAGCAGTCCATCCAGCAGGAGAGGACAATCTCTGCTGATGCCCAATTTCTTTCTGATAGTTGTCGGGTTTTTTGGGCTACTGGAGGTCTGCTCTTTGCACAAGACACTTTCAGGGACATTGACATGGATGTCAGGGTTGGGGGAAAGAGTTCAAAGCAGTATGGAAAACAAGGGCAGGTGGGTAAAGGTCTCAGAGCGCAGGGGAAAGTAATAAAAGCAAAAAATAATAATCCACGGTACCTTACTTGTAAGTGATAAACGGTTTGTACAATTAAAAGAAAATTGAATGTACACATTCTTGCCTGACAAAAATACATGTTCACCTTCAAGATCCACTTGAAATGGTTTAGCCTCATCTGTGGTCTCACAGCCGAAAAGCCCCGCATCCGTCAGCGTGGCAGAATGCAAAACCAGTTCTTTTATTGAACTGTCCACCGGCGTGTCTTGGCCACCCTCTTTGGGTTTTGTCATGTCGTCCTCGTACTGAGTGACTACCTCGTTTGGAGTTGTTAGTGAATGAGGCAGAACTACGGGTATGGCCACGGGCTCGTCCACTTCCACAGACTCAATCGTCTCAGTCTGACACAATGTTGCAATTTTCACAGGTGAAGCTGGAGATGTTTTGAGGTACATTGAGAAAAACATGGCATCACTATCACTGATTCAGCAAAACAAATGACCATACACAAATATACACAATGTAGGAATCTGTAGTAAATTTACGAACTTTAAACTATAGTTGCATGACGTAAAATATTACTTAGCAGTTTACAATTTGATCCGACATATCCGCTAACTGTTTAAATCACCTTCAACAGCCACCTTATTTGGCGTCACATTGCTGTGACTGTCACATGTCCTCGACTGATCCCTCTCCTCTGATTGGATGCTTGACGGCTGCTTGAAACAAGTAGAACCTGAAACTTGCATTGGCAATACTTGTCCAGAGTTCTGGTTTATGTGCACTTGGTCCTTCTCAGCCTCCGTGTCGTGGTGACAAGTTGTCAGTCCTGTTGCTTCCAGCATGGATTGACAATGCTGGGTTATCACAGAGCATTCTCCTTGACGGACCTCATCCGGTCCAAACAATGGAGAATGGACTTCAGACTTTCCTTTTGACTGGACGATTTCTGGGAGTGAAACTTCAGACAGTTTCATGGATCCACAAGGTGTCGTATCAAGCATCTCATTCTGTGCTGTTGAAATCAACTCTGATTGGTGAATATCAGGCTGGAAAGAATTGATGTGGTTGCCTGAACTGAGTAGTTGAGTCTGGATGCAATTAAGAAGATTATTTGTCAGGAAGTCTGGGCACTCTGTGGGATAGCAAGCCTCGTCTTCTTGGTCTTTTGTAGACTGTAACGTTCTCAAAGAGTCTCTTGTAGACTGTAACGTTCTCAAAGAGTCTCTTGTAGACTGTAACGTTCTCAAAGAGTCTCTTGTAGACTGTAACATTCTCAAAGAGTTCTCTGTTTGGGGACTTTTTGCAGTGTGGCATAAACTGTCTAACCGGGCAGGCGGAGTCTCTATGGTTTTTGTTAAGTGCCTTGACTGTGGAGTGCAAGTCTTTACGGTGTTGTCTGCGTCTGATACGAGAATATTCAGAGTTGAGCTACAGTGATCTTCTAACTGGGTAGAAATGTTCTTGATATCAATTTTCTCTGATTCGGTTTTTGTATTCCGCTGGAAATGACAATGTTCGGATGGGACTGCCGTCTGCAAGGAGGTCGTGAACTGTTCCGAAATCTCAGAGTCTTCCGCCTTCTGTCTATGGAGAAACGGGACATCACCTCGGGATTCTTGGTTACGCGAAACGTTGTCGTGTGTTTTAAGTTTCATTAGCGACGGCTTTACTGGATTGTAGTGGAATCGAGATTTAATGGTTGAGTGTTTTTGTGGATCTTTAGCGTGTTTTTTGTCTTCAAATAAAATCCCGCCAGTCGCGTATTTGTTGCTTGACGGAGGAGTTTCAGTTTTGTACATGGAATGTTCTTCGTATGTCAGAGTATCTTTCTTCTCGCCGCTGGAGTCGACAGACTTGGCCTTTGAGGGAATGCACTTGGGATCAGTCAAGTTGATCTTCTCTTGTTCAGAGGCAAACCTTGGCAGTGTGGCTACAAGCAGAAAGGTTCAGTGGTTGTTGGTCTCAACGATTCTCCTCACAACAGAATTTCATTGACATCATTGCGGGTTAGGATGGAGTTATGAGGGGGAATCCATTGCAATGTCAAACAAGATGGTCGACCAGGTTTGGTCTGAAATTCAGTTCTTACAGTTTCCCCGACAAAACTATCGTACCTAAATTGCAAGAACTACCTCACCCATTTGTTTTAAGATACACATTGCTTTGCGTTAATAAGACCTCGTTGTCATTGCAACGGTGCAAAGAGTTTTGAGGATCTGGTGATGTGTGATGCGGCGAATGAGCTTTACCAGACAAAAGCGGAATTGGAAGAGCAAGCGTCGATTATCGCCAACAATGAAATGACAGACAGCACGAATATTAGTTTGAACAACTAAACTACATAACCACTCATCCGGAACACAAACGACAGGAGATAAAAGATGACAACAAAGATGACAAGATGGCATGAAGCAAATTCAAGCTTGATGGGCAGGTTGGGGCAAGTGCCTCCGATGATTGAGCAAAGATTGCAACACCACTATTGTTAGCGGCAGTTATGATAAAATGGAGGGCTGATGTTGAAATATATTAAATCACCTTTGACATCCGCAGTGATTTGGGCAGATGCTTCAGAAAGCTGACCAATCTCACCACCATAGTGACACTGCTCTTCTGTTTGGACAAAGCCAAAGAGAAAACAATGAGCGTGGTATTTCCCTTCTCCAAACATAATATTTGAATTACGACGACCTTTTATGTCCGCATTTAACTCTGTATCTGCAGGTGTTTCACAGCTAAAACTCGCAACAGTACATGAGTCAAATGTGACTGGAGGTGGAAAGGCTTGTATGCCTTTCTCGGGTTCGAGGACAGTTTCCATTTTGGGGTAGATTGGAGTTCCGTCTTTGTACCAACAAGCTTTGGCAACAGGGTCTGAAATCTCAAATTGTTGCACTATTGGGCAGCGCTCGTCAGCGGGCTTGGCCCTCTCAACATCTGGACCATTTGTCATAGATGGCACTATGGACAATCATTGAGGGCGGAGCGTTAGAAAAAAGTGGCTTCAGAAAAAAAAACTTGCATATTCACTTGGTACAAGAACAACAAACACAAATCGAAAGCCAAGACTGAAGTCAGTTAGTCACTCAGTACTAAAGAGAAAGGACAAACACAATCACCTTCAGGTTTTACGACTAACGGAGCAATATCATCTGCTGTCGCACAGTAGTATGCTCCAGAATTTGATGGATGACTTGGTTCAATAATAAGAATCTTCTTTATGTCTTCTGTTCCAGAGCATTTTTCAGAATCGGATACTGTAGCTTTAGCTACTTTGGGTGATTCCTCCGCCTTAAGCGGACAATGACTCTCAGGGTCCGAAATTTCACATGGCGTTTCGAAGGAGTAGGGAGTCTCGAGGGATTGTCGCTCCACAAACTTCGAAGATGGGGGTGACGACAGCGCAGAAGGAGCTAAAGGTGATGACTCAGATCATAAATGTGGATAAACATGTGCGTACATTTCCATTTTGTACTCGAATTAAGAGAGGTGAGTTTAAACGGTGAATGTCTTAGGACTAGAAGGGATCATTTTCACAAATAGAAATTAGTTTGACAACACTGAAAGAAACCGTTAAAACACAATTTGACGCAAGGGACGGATACACAGTTAGTTAGTCATTGTTTAAAGACACCTTGAAAAAGTGTAAGAGTTAATCAAAGTATAATCACCTCTCTTTTCCACAGTCAGGTGGATGGTTTCATCAGACGTTTCACAGCTGTGTTGCACAAGCTCGGCAGAAGGGTCAACGACTCTCCTCAAAGAGCCATTAGAGGTCTGTATGTCCTGCTCTTTGTGTGGGAAGAGCTTTACGCCATTTTTATAACACTGTGCAGGTACAGTGGCGTCTGCAACCTCACATTCCAGAACCAAAGGTTCGCCCATTTCAAAGGACTCGGTTCTCTTAACGTTGACGTTATTGCAGGGCATTGCAGGTTTTGCTAGCATTGGACATTCAGAAAGCGGAATAAATACCTTCAAGAATCAATTGCTCAACTATAATCCAATAGTATACAGTTGCAGCAGGAAAACAACTCGAAACAAGAGATGAGTTTAAAAAACAAGACGAAGAAGATAAAACAAACCTTTAATCTCGACTTGAAAGTCTATGGCGTCATCTTTTGTTGTACATCGGTACAAACCAGAGTGAAGCAGCTCTGCAGACTGAATAACTAAACTCCTCGTGGTTCCGTCCATCTGGATAGCTAACTCTGAATCCGAAAAAAGCTGCGCTCCATCTTTATACCAGCAAACGTGGGCGTCGGGATCCGAAACCACACACCGGAGTACAAAAGGACCCCCCGCTTCGATCGACTTGGTCCTCATTTCTTCAGAAAGTGGGTAGAACTTCACCGGCGGAGCTACAGATATAGTTCAATATCTAATATCAAAATCTATCTATTGAACCGATTCCAAGAAATGGTCAGTGAAGCAACATGGCGCAAGTTTTACAATCAGCTGCTTTGCTTGCGAAGCCATTTTAACTTTGCTTCGTCTATAATCACCTTTGATGTTCACATTGAACGTGACGGCGTCACCCTTCGTCTTGCAGCTGTATAAGCCAGAGTGGTAAAATTCAGCCGTAGGGATAAGCAACTTCCTCAGAAGTCCATCCGCTTGAATGTTTACTCCACTTTGAGGGAAGAGCTTTGAGCCGTCTTTGTACCATTGCACCTGGGCATCGCGGTCTGACAGCTCGCAACGTAAAAGAATAGGAGAACCCGCGTGGACAGTTTTGATCCTTGCTGCATCGGGAATGGCTGAAAACCTCACAGATGGGGCTATGGGTATTTAGATATGGTCAATTACTTCAACTTATTTTTAAAAAGCAGCAAAAGAAGTCAGCAGGCACATTTTGTTGTTTCAACTCCACCGCATTGCAAGTAGAACTGGCACTTACCCTCGACTTCCACGTTGAACCTTATCACATCGTCGATGGCGTCGCAGCAGTACACTCCGGAATGTGAGAACTCTGCTGACTGGATGACGATCCTCCTCATGGTACCCTCTGACTGGATGTGAAGACCATCTGTCGTCTGTAATTCCATCCCGTTCTTGTACCAGTTGACTGGAGCCGCCGGGTCTGAGAGCTCGCAGTAGAGCACGATGGGGTTCCCAATTTCAACAAATTTGTTCCGGTCCATTTCTGACATGAGTGAAAACTTGACGAGTGGAGCTGTGAGTTTGAAATATTTCAAAATCGTGATTAAAATGGTGAGAAATCCTCAATGTAAGACAACTAAAACTCGTAGATGATAGCATAGCTATTTGAGAAACTCACCTTGAATGTACAGCGCCGCCGAGTCCCGTATGCCGTAAGCGACAAATGTTATTTCCCCTCCATTTTCTTTGTCTCGAACGCACTGGATTCGAAGCGTCTGGTGCGTTCTCGAGCGGCGCATGGAAAATCGCTCGTCATCTTGAAGTTGGGTGCCGTTTAGAAACCACGAGCCAATAACAGATGCCGATAATTCGATGGTAAAGACTGCATCTTGCCCTTCTGGAACTAGTGCGTCTTGTAAAGCGGTTTGTATCCTGGCTACTGGAACTGAAGAAGGAAATAATTAGACATAACATGAGAATTGATCTGGACTAAACTTACCCAGGTGCACTGCTTTAGGGAACTCCACATTGTTGCTCTTTCCATATTTGTTGACACTGCAAATCCGGAATCGATAGTCCGCCTCGCAAGGCACGCTATCGCCGAGAATCTCCACCGAGGTGGCCGAGTCAGTGGTCAGACACTGTAGCCACTCTTGGGAACCCGTCCCCACTTCTTGTCGCTCCAGTACGTAACCAGAAGGAGGGTTCTTGCGTGAATCCTGGGCTGGAGTCCAGGAAAGAAGCGCTGCATTCGCACGCTCCGTATTGATCTGCACTCCCACTGGACAACTTGGAGGACAGTGTTTGGCCGCTGAAAGCATATGAATTAGTAAATTGATTGGCTAAATTCTGGTTCTGTTTGTTAAACTCGCATGAACTAAAGCTTACCCTTCACTCTGAGCTGAGAGGAAGTCTTGGATCTCCCCACAAAGAAGGTCACAAAGCCTGAGTCTGGGGGCATCGTGTTGACAAAAACCAGAATGTGCGTTCGACCAAAGGACTTCAAGATGGTCTGATGTGTTTCACGCAGTTCCACGCCATCTTTGTACCAGTGGATGTCCATCTCTTCTTTTTCCACTTCAACACAAAACGCAGCATTCTCTCCTTCTAAAACGTCGACTTTCCTTGGAAGTTTCCGCATAATTGGACCTAAAAAATACACAAAAAAACATGTTATCAACTCATTTTTTTTTTCATGTCTTGTCCAATTGTGGCTTACCTTTGACTGCAACCTCAGCGATGCTCCGCCCACCGTCGGGCATTTCGCAAAGGTAAATCCCGTCATCGTCTACCCCGATGTCGCGGATTGTGAGTCTGCGTTTTGTTCCCCATTCCTCCATTCCATACTTAGCTCCCGGTTGTAGTCGGCGATCCTCCAGATACCACGTGATCGGGACGGAGTCCTCGGGAACTTCGCACTCGAGAACGGCCAAGTCCCGTTCCCATACCTCCAGGTCGATGAGGGGCTGCTTGAACCGCACAGGTGGCTCTAGCACCGGGAGAAGAAGAGGTCATCTTTGTTCAAATGCGCGTCCCCTTTTTAAGATTTCATATACATTTGTTTTTGAATCTAGACCTGGTGGGAAATAGGATCCACCACGTGGTCAGGCTCAGTGCTTCCTCAAGAGCTGTTCGTGACATTATGCCACTCTTGGAATGGACTTCATCATCTCATCTCGGCTTACCTTCTTGGACACCTATCTCTGATATCACCCGTGCCTCAAATGGAAGAAAATTCTATCTGAGGCCCATCACTCAGGCATTCAGGGGTGGATGATTGGTCACATGACTTGAGTCGATTAGTCACGTGGCTTGAGTCGTGTGTATCCAATTTAATAATTGGGGGATTGCTTAGTTAAATGTTATTAAAAAAATAAATACAACTCAATTTTGAAGTGTAACATATTTCCGTTGGACAGTTTAGCTAAAAGATATCTGTCAAACCCAAATTAAGTGGCTAATGTTTAAATCTCATTATAATGACAATAAAAGCATTCAAAGTGTATAGCGGATTGTTCAACCCAATTAAAAACTTGATTCGCTTGAGATTTTGTCGCAACTCAACTAGACTAAATTGATTTGGTATTTGCCATTCCAACTTACTCGATATTTGAACATTAAAAGCATTCAATTCAATTCAACATTACATTTATGCCTTGTTCATAAGTGGCTCACTGCCATCTTGGACTCACCCTTTACTGAGAGATGCACAGCACTTAAGGTTTGTCCTGCCGAATTCGAGGCCGCACACACGTAGACACCGTTATCCTTCTGTTTACAATACAGAACCTTGAGCGTAAAGTATCCTTCTCGATCCTCGTATAACAAATACCGTCTTCCGGACAGAATCAGCCTGCCGTCTTTCCTCCAAATGATTTCAGGTTTGGGTTTGCCCGTCACAAAACAGCGGAATTTGGCATGTTTGCCTTCGGTCACCGCAAACATTTTCACTCTCGTCGACTTGGTGGTCAAGTCGGTTTTGTGATTGGCGGGTAAATGGCGGATCCTCTGTTTCCCTTGGTGAGATTTTCTGTGTCCGCTACTGTAGCCGTTGCGGTTTCCGTCTTCCTCGTGTCCGGGGCCCGCGTCGACGAGCAACACGGCTCCCGCCAGGGCTTCGCCAAAGTCGTTCCTGGCTTTACACGTGTACACACCTCCGTCGGGGGCGCGAGTCTTGAAGATCTTGAGCTGGAACCATCCTCCGTCCTGGTAACTGACGCTGAAGTGAGCGCTTTCAAATATTTCGCTGAGTTTTCTGCCGTCTTTTTCCCAGGTCACCTCCGGGCGTGGGCTTCCCCAGAGTTTACAGGAGAAGACGGCATCTTCTCCTCGTCCTGCTCGAGTGGACAGAGGTTTGATGAGGAACCGTGGCTTGTTCTCCTCTCTCAACTCCAGCTCTTGTTCCTCGCCTTCCACCTTCAGTGTCGCCGCCGCGTACGTTTCGCCGATGCTGTTTTTTGCTTTGCACATGTACTGACCGCTATCCTCCATGGTAACGGCGGTGATTATCAGATTGTAAACATTCCCATCTTCAAAGACACGATATCGCCCTTGAGGGTCGATCTTCTCGTTGTTCCTCTCCCATATGACTGCTGGTCTGGGATCGCCACCGATTTGACACTTGAGGACGGCGTCGGTCCCGTTCAGCACGCCGACCTGCCTGGGATACGCCAGGAAGCGTGGCGCGCCCCCAAACACGTCCATTGTTTCCCTTTCAGTCAAATTTCAGCTCAGTTCAAGAGAGACAAATTTGACAGTTTTCGATCCGTCCCGATTTTTCTTCAGGTAGTTTCTAAAAAGGAGACAAACACACACGTTAATCCGGGTGAAAATCCACATGAAACATAACAAACATATCAATTCGAGTACACACTCCAGTAATCACTGTCATTTCGAACAAGACATTTGATTGAAAATTGACTTTTTCATGGCTGGTCTACAAATATTTCAGTCCACTGAGCACCATCTCTTCAATTTGTGGATTTCTGGAATGTGAACATGGTGTTCACAAATGATGTCGCATTGTTTGATAGGCTAAGATTGGTCATTTTGATGCCTTGCCTGACCATCCTTTGTTTGAGGGTCAGCAGCATTTGAAAATAAACAACCTGGTGGAGATGAAGTATTCTCCACATTCCACCATTGTGAACAAAATTAAATGTTACTTATTTCACTCCCTCTCCTGCATTAACTTCTTTGCTTCCAGAACTGTAGCTGACAACGACAAAAGATTTATCCGTGCTATTTTAAGCAGTCGTAGTAAGACTAGCAGTAGTCCAGTTGATATTGGAACTCATCCCTGTAACATATTATAACATTGATGGTCTAGTATGACATGCGTCTCTTCAATATGAATTTATTTGATTCCATCAATTACTCGAGATCCTCCCCTTTTAAACCAGACAGGTTGCAGTTTTATGTTGACTTTTTATTGACTTCAATACGTGAATGAGTTAACTTGAGCACCTTTTTTTGGACATAGCAAAGTCCACAGTACAAGTGAAATCCATTAAAATTAAAGTTTACGATAAGTTTAAGTTGAACTTAAATATGAGAACAGGGGAGTCGCCCTTACTATTATTACAGTAAAGAAACAATTAAAACCATCCAACGTGGACGCAAATGCGCTTCATGTTTCACACCAACAATGGTATAAATATTAGGGTTAATTGAATTTGGAGCTGTCAGCGTGACTGAAAGACAAAAGAGATTTGGGGCCGTCCGTCTCGCTGCCACAACACGCACTTAGTACAGCTGGTGCAGTTTTTTAGTGGGAAAGCGCTAAATATAGTTCCACTAAAATAAAGACTTGCGGAAGAGTGTGTCAGGTATCACAAAGAAGCACACGTTGCTCTCAAACAGGGGGACCAATTTGCCATGTGACCACCCAAGAGACATTACTGTCAAAATATGCCACACCTCCATCATTGCATTTTCAACATGATCAGGAAACTCCATTAGTTCATGGCACGGTCATTAATAGTCCAAGTAAGTAACCCTAACCTTGAACTCTAATAATTCGGATGACTATTTTAACAGGATTTATGCTCAAAACTGTCAAAGTGACCAAGTTGGGTAACGTTGAACTGGAATTGTATTAACGCCACCTTGGAAATGTTCTTATTAGACGTTGGTTTTAATAGGCAGATGGCTGATGTCCAATAACGGAGATCTGAGGTTCCACTTTCTTATGTGGGTGGGTCATGGGGTCGCAATTTAACAATTTGATGATGTAAATAACAATGAGAAGGCGTGTCCATCACAGCATTACATAAAAAAAGGTTATGCAATTATAAGTCTCGAGTACTCATGCCCTAACTGCGCAGATTTTGTCGAGTGTAATAATGTACTTAAAATAAACTAAAAAAGTGTATTTACATACACATTTAAAAGGCATGTGGCAGTATCTTACAGTATAAATGCATTTTGTCGACAAAAAAAAGTAACTTGTCGACAAAATTAAGAATTTCCTAGCATCCCTCACAATGCAGTATCTTTGTGTTAGGGTTATTAGTCTTACATTATTATATATTTCCTCGCAATGAAGAACGCTTTGCATTACTTAGCTTGTTAACATTAGAAAAGTCATTTTAGCAATTCTGCTTGCAACGGAGTAAATGCTTTGCTCTTTAGTTAGACCAAACAACAGGAATGATTTGAGAAGAAAGACTTCATCTCGAAGCTACACCTTCACAAGTCTATTGGTATTTTCTATCTGTATTTTTTCCTTTAAATACTTGGTTGCCAATAATTCTTGTAAGCTTGAGTTAGGTCTCGGGAACAAAATGTCCGAGCTCGGACTTTGCATCGAAAGTGTCATGAATATTCCCACTGGTAGTTTAAAGTGAGCAGATTAACTTCCGTGTTTGTTTATATGTGCGATTTAATTGAAATGACCTCTGCCCCCTCATACCCCTCAGATGACCTACCTCGCTGGAGTTGCCAATGACGACCGTCAACATACGACATTCCGGATCGCCAATCGGTCTTTGAGAATCCAAGCAGTACCGCGGCTGTCCTGAAGGCCGTGCGGTATCCCCAAGTCCACTTTTTAAAAAAAAATCACGTTTTCCACCTATTCCAGTACATGTTGGAAGCTTGCTATTTGGTTCAAGCCCAATTTCGGTCTCCTTGGTGGTCTAGGTTTCGCAACGTTCCCCCCCGACGGCCGCGGCGTTCAGCCTGCAGACACCCCGAGTGTCATTGTTCGTGGAATACTGTTAAATGCTTTTGCAGCTGCTGCCGTCCCCTAAAAATACTAGCGGCTTGATGACAGCGGGGAAGATAAGTACGCCACTTCCATTCACTTGCCAGCAGGAGCTAAATTTAGTCCAGGTGACTGCTACCCTTAGCTTGCTTAGCTTATGTCAAGCTCTGCATTAAATATGCGTACAGAGGAAAAATCTTCTATTTTTTTTCTATTGAAAAACTCATAAATGATTTCAACTGGGCACTTTTTAAATTTGACCTTTTTTTTCTAACTGGAATTACAGAATACACTAAAATATTGAGTTGTAAATTAATATGTTCAGTTTAAGAAACAATGCATTACCTTTTTCTAACTGTAAATCTATTTTGGGGGGTCTAAAAGTAAGTGTTGACCTACAAAAGGAACAATATCATGCAATAAGCTACTATTAATCACATCCTTACTTCTTAAAGAACAATAAAACATATTTTCAATTTTAATGACAACTGAGGTCATATTGTATCCACTCCTTATTAATTAATTTATAACATTAACTACCACGAGAGCTGAGGAATGATGCAATTTCAATTTAAAAAAAACCTTTGCACAAGCAACATCAACAACAATATAGAATTTTAAACAGCTTGACCAAGCAAAACATGGACAGAAACATTGGGATACGTTCAAAGAAATACCTGAAACAACTGTTAGCGACCACAACAATAACAACAACGACCCTTGGAGGGCAAGACTAAAGTTATCTAGCTGTTCAGATGACTTCAGAGCAACGGTACCAAGGCTACAACCCAAAAAATGCAAAGCGCTCATTAGCAAGAAGAGGAGGAAAGCCTAACCAGGATTTGGCGAGCAGTACAGAGACGAGCCTGAAAGATTTTGGCTCAAACTTTAATAGACTGATGACGCCAAAAATGATGGATGAACTCGCGTGGCTTCATTTTCGACAAGGTTTTTTTAAATCGCGGATACACAATACGATGGCGGCATAAAACCAGCTCTGACGTCTTAAGCAATATTTTGACTGGCAATGTGAAGCTCCAAAAAGCTTTCCCTTCACCACAAATTTAGTTTCAGGCTTTTCAAACCATTTCTGGACCTAAACCCCATAGAGCAAGGGTGTCAGACTCGGGTTGGTTCGCGGGCCGCTTTAACGTCAACTTGATTTCACGTGGGCCGGACAATTTTAGATATAATATTTATATATGTTTTTTTATAAATTGATTAAAAGAACTGGATTAAAATCCCTGAATAAAAAGTTTTTTTTATAGATCTAAAACAATGTTTATTTTAGCTTTTTAAAATATTTTTAGATTTTAGAAAATGATTTTTGAACTAAAAACACAGAAAAAAATGATTAAAAAATGACAATTATTCATTTAAAAGGGGGAAAAATCAGGAAATTTAATGTACATCTATACTCTTCATTTTAATTTGATCCTAAAACAGAAAGTCGGCACTCATGATTTACTTTCACGGGCCACACAAAATGATGCGGCGGGCCAGATTTGGCCCCCGGGCCGCCACTTTGACACACGTGCCATAGAGCATGTATATTTTGAAGCGAGAGGAAAGAGTAGAATTGCACTATAAATGACGCCATCTTCTAACGTGTTGGGCATCCGTGGAAAATAACAACTCATAATGTCCAACTCCAATGTTTTAAGGCAAATTATTTGATAATTCCAATACTTTGAGAGCTAATCCACTCAACCGACCGATCAACTAGCGCTTGGGCCGCGGTTCGTGGCGGTCTTTGGCTGCCGAATACCTTCAGCTGTTTGGTGGCTCCACACAACCTCCTGCCCGATTTCAGCTGTTGGAAGTAATCCGAACCACAGAGTCGGTTTTAAAATGCTTTGTGACAGACCAGAAGATGGGATGGAATTTTCCTATCAATCTACTGATATTTTACCAACCATGAGATTTTGATGTCTGTATTTTTTCGATTTTTTTGGGACCTGCTCTGCATTAGGGTCATTTGGCACCCCGCTTTGCCTTCAACGGACATTTTTTACCCTTTCTTTTAAATGACGCTGGAATGTCAGCCAAGCAGCCAATCGGAGAGCTCGAGACGTGTTCAGACCTGGAGCCTGGAGACCTGCAAGAAGACATGAACAGGCAAATGAGTGCCACATAAGGCGACCAACTTAACTTCTTGAAATTGTGACATTTTTTTTAATTCTTCTGGTCAACCTAAAAATTCTAAACATGCATGTATTCTCCTCACAAGGTTCGCACAGGTGTTGGGGTCTATTACTTCTAATTTTGGGCGGTAACTTTGCTACCTAAATCATCTGAAGTCCACAACCTGTTGAATTTGGACAGCAATGCATTGAGAAATCTCAAATGGGAATTTTCTCCAATCCTCAACTGAAAACATATCGTAGGCTATCCTAGATGGATGAAAGAACCTAAAATTTGCCAGGTTCTTCAACAACGTGTGCAATGGATCATAGGAACCGAGTGGACTGCCTCGGCAACGTCACCTAGGACCCAAATGTCGTAGGTGTGGGACCAGAAAAAGCACTACTAAAATGACCCTTTATAATGAATAATACACCGATTTTCACATGGATTGTGATAAGAAAAGAAATTTATGATAAATATTTGTTAGTTATGAAACTTGTTGATTCACATTGGAATAAGAATATCTATCCCCTTTGGAGGTTTACATGGCCTCCCTTACCTTTCTCTCACTTCCATGCCGAATAAAGAAAAGCAAATAAGCCTTTTAGCGGAGACTTATGTCTTTGCCATGTTGTCTCTTGTGAGGACAAGTGGGTTAATGACAGTGCAAACCTAACGTCAATGACTGAGATTTTCCGGTGTAAAGCCTGTGTTTACACAGCTCGTGTAGTTTTTTCTTTCTTATTTTTTTTTTTTTTTTTACCCCTCACCTCTTTTTACACCCCCCCAATGACAAGGCCACAAAGTTCATATTCTTACCATTTCCTTATGGTATTCTAGAAGGATGACAAATATGATTTAGAGAATCAGAATTCTTTAAGTCATTCATATTATAATTTTGCCACATAGACACAGTGGATAGCTGGCATGTTACAGATTAAAATTTTTCTCTTGACAAGAAAAAATCATGTATGATTGAAGTAGTATATGATAATGAGTGTCATAAAAGTTATAATTGCCCTCAATGCCAATAGAGATGATTATTACCTGTTTAGGAAATTCAGGATATGCTGGTTTTTGTACCAGAAAGACCAGTACTACACACAAAATATCCCAAAAGGTTCTCCTCAGTTGTACAAATCATTCAAATACTGCGTAATTCAAATTTTCTACAAATAACCACATTGTAGTACATCATTTCTTACCTTTGTAATGAATTAAAAACCATTTCAATTCTGCACCAGCCTTCACATTCACTTTGCAGGAAGGTATGTGAAGAAGACTGCGATAGTTTACTTACTAAATTACAAAAAAAAGAGCAAAAACACTTCCTGTAACCTTTAGACAAATTTGTAGTATCGAAACACAAGTGTATGCTGCTGCCTAGTGGTCAAAACCTGAAAAAAAAAAAAGCAAATGACATCTCTGTAGAATAAGAAACATTTTTCAGACTAGTTTTTTTTATTATACCTTTTCGATAATGTAAATACAACCAGAGAAGTAAATAAAAGCTAATGGAAAAACCTAAATTATTTTTTTAAAGAAATGATTAATATATACTAACTTAGTTAGTCTAACTAGAATTTTTCCTCAACATAGCAACATTGTGACTTTTCCCCTTTAAATGTTAATTAACTACAGCATAATAAAAAAAAACAAAATAAATAAATAAAAGATGTGTCTTTGAGTACTGTTATACTATCTAAGTCTCTACCTGATGTAGTCTTTTTTATTAGTGTCTGTATTTGAGTCATCTGTACAATTAATTGCATTCCAATGTATCCCAAAGAAATAGTGGAAAAACTCAAAGACACACCTAGGAGTCTTTGCGCAGAAAATATATTTCCCTCTTTAGGACCTGGCGGACGTCCCCGGTGGGCTCCACGAGCGGGGGCCCCTCGGCCCCCCTCGTCCCCCTCACACCGCTCACTTGTTGCGGTTCCTTGGTGCGTCCACTGGAGGATCCGCGAGAGGGGACATTTGTGCACCGTCCAAAGTCCATGTTGCGTCTTCTCGGCTCGGGTGCAGCTCAAGAGAGATGATATTGAGGTACAGCACGATCAAAGCTTACAACTTTTCTGTATGGAAATTATAAACTTTTTTTCTTCTTCTTCTGACTGGCGTCTCGCAGGTGTTCCTCAGGGTTGGAGCGCTTTTTGTGCTGCCTCCTCGTTTTGGCAAGCCGGGCTGCAACCCAGTGGCCAGGTAAGAGGACCATTGCTGTCTAATGTCATATAAAACATAGTTTTACCATCCTTATTGAAAACAGACAAACTATTGTCATTATTATCAAGCAAAGAAAGGTCAATAACATGACTAACAGCAATTTTAGACCTTACTTAGTGTTTAATTAGCCCCAACTGAGACATCCTTAACATTACTCACTTAATGATTGACACGTCTTAAAATGTGCATACAGTCTTTATGATGAATTTGCGCTGTGTTGACAGGAAACTGTTCACACATTAGTAATTCATGTACATTTATTAATATGTTCCTGATGAATGGACTGACTCAGGATAAATAGATTTAAATGTTTCATCACATTATGAAGGCTTACAATGATGAGTAAAGCCATTTTTTTTGTTTCATTCCACTTGGAAGCATTAAAAAATGTCTATTTGATCATAAGTTCATCATTTTTATAGCTGTTCTTTTACTCCAAAGTCTTTAAATCCACTTCATATGACAATGGCATGTTGGTTCTAATTCGAACCACAGTCTGTCTAAGCATGGAGTAAAAGAAAGCGGAAACACAAAAGAAATAATGAATGAAAGAATCCGCTCATGTCATTGAATAATTGATCTGTGGCCCACCGATGTTTTGTTGCACTGTCAGCTGATAGGCAGACGAAATCGAGAGGGTGTTGATTAATAAGTAATTGACTTTATGGCTGAAAATGCCCCAAAGTCGCAAAATTGCTTTAATTTGTGTTAACGCCTCCTTGAAATTTTCATCTTAAACACAAATGAGCTCAAATATCGTAACGGGGTCTCAAAAATCTATTTAACAGTTAAAATACCATGATGTATGTTTACTAAACTACCACCTGTAAACGTCTATGCACCCGTAGTATTCCATTTTAAGAATAAATATGGGCTAGCATGCATAAGGTTAAGTGTGAGTGTGTGTCGTGGTTGCATTATTCTTTGGGTTGAAGAGCTGTTGACTGCATGCGACATGCTTGAATTAGGGTCTAATTCATTCCCAGTCCCCGGCTGGGTCAGGAATCCCTATTGTCATGTGATCTTTGACATGCACCCAGCGGTGGTTTTGCCTGAAGGGAAGCAAAATGAGGATGGGGGTAGGGGTTAAAGCTTGCTTGTAAGGGGACACCCCGCTGGGCCATTTAATGGCTGAATTAGATGCCACATTAAAAATCACTCTTGGCTTCTGGGGTGTCCTTTTTGGGGGGGGCGGCAGGAGCACAGAAGAGCTATTTGAAACAATTAAACACGGTCCAAGACTGAGGACTCTAGATCACAGTTTAGGCCTCCTCAAAAGAAAATGTGAAAATTATGGGTAAAATGCTGCCTGTATTTGTCTCAATTTCTTTAAAAAATAATTAAATATAAAACACATTACAAGTGAAGTTCATTGCTGAAAAGCAAACCTTTGAAATAATTAAATAATTTTTTTTTGTCTGACAAGGATTAACTACTAAAAATTGGATTAACCGATTCTGATTATTTCATTAAAAAGCAAATTAACACATTTCTACACTGTTACTTAAACTTTCTTCCAACCTAAATCACATTACACCAACATTGTTATAGTCCATGCATGTGAATAAATGATCAGAATTGTTGATTAAAATCATGCCTGTCGAATTCTGAGCTCTACTAAGGAGCAATTGATTTACTTTAGTGTTATATTGTGCAGTAAAATGTATGTCTGGAATGTAATTTTGTTGCACAATGACAAATAAAGTTGTCCAAAAAAAAAGCTGCAGTGTGACCTAATAAAGCCACACCTGTGCCTACTTGTCAATCAGAGCTCAGAAAAAAAATGGCCATGCAGAGCAGGATTTCATTAAACCTGATGATATATACGTTGCATGAATCTAGAAAAACATCCAATTATTAGGTAGAATTATAGGTCTTGGATTACCCAAAGAAACCCAACACAAAGAGCAAACTGTAAGTTATTGAATTATTTTATGATATATAAAAGAAATGAAGCAATGGCAGGTTAAATGTTTATTTAATCATAGATCCCAATGCAGAGGCTTTTTTCTCAGCAAAAAAACATAATCACAACATTAATGTCGAGATACTTTCAATAAGTAGCATATATTACTTTGTTGGATTGTTTCCAAAGCAGATTGTTTGAAAGCATGTTGCAGAGAAATAAATACAGGCACGATCATGATTAATGATCATATTTTGGAATGGGGCTGCTGATATGTTTAAACACAGGTAGATGGTGTTATGATTGTAAAGATTTATTAGGCCGATCCTGTTCAGATCAGTAGTTTTTTGGATCAATCCACAACTGAAATAAATGGGCCGGCTGTACATAGATTCTGTTGACTCAGTCAACCTTGTGATGTCTAATCCCTGGATTTGCTTCTCAGTAAACCCATTTATTCACGATCGACCATCTCACGAGGTGACGTCTGTGTCCCACGTATATTTGATTGAGGTGATTAAAAGTCTATCCTGTTTTGGGAAGATGGCTTCTATCTCGGAAGCCTCGGGGTGGCCGTCTTTGGAATTGCGGGTGGGGGTCATTTCAAGTGTCAAGTGGCCTCCACCTCTCTTATTGGCTCACTTTTCTCTGCATTTGCACAACCTTAAAGCAAGGGATTAACAGTCCCTGTTTCCATGCGCCCGGCGGTTCAATCCCAGACTTCTTTTGTGTGTGTCACTCACTAAGAGTGAAGTAAATTAACTCCTGATGGTTCAGAAGTCTTCTGCATTTATTGCCTTTTGATTGATATCTATAGATGCTTATCTAAAGACTGTGCATCTGTGACTTGCAAAAAAAACGACAACCACACGTTAACAGAATTTACAGAGGCAACAAAGCACTCTTTGAGAGTTTCTATGTGTTTGATTTAGTTTAGCTTTGAGTTGTACGTGTTCTGGTGAACACATCCTGCTTGAGTTACTTCATTTGAGCCATCTGGGTTTTGTTTCTGAACCTCTGGATCGATTCAGGACACCCAAAACCATGGCTTGGTTTCAACCCCCCTGTCTGGTAACACACACACAGACTGTTTAAGTTAGGAGTCCACGTAAATGAAGGAAACATTTAGAGAAAGCTTGGTTGTTTATCACTCGTTTTCTTTTTCCTGGTGCTCATTTATGTAGAAAAGTTGATAAATATACCACATTATAACCTGCACAAAGGGACAGAATATGGAAAAATGACATTTCTAATTGCTTGTGTACAAATATTTTGGTCACTAGTTAGTTCCCCCCCATTGAGTTTAGTTAATTACACAACCAAGTCAATCATCCTGCCCTAATTTACATAATAAGCACCCCACATTTAGTGTTTACATTTAATGTTAGTCAAAAAATAAATGGTAAATAAACATTTCTTTTGAACATCAGGTTACATTTTCCTCTAAGTTAGCCATATTGAATTCTGCTTGACTTAAAATTTGGAAAAAAAACAAGATAAATGGAATAAATAGGGAAAATTATAATTCCTATGTTCTTCAACATGAAAAAAAAAAAACCTCAAAGGTAATTTTTTAAGTAAAAATATAATTTTAAAAAACTGCCTCCGCAGGGATGAGACCCTTGAAATGTCCATTTTCAATAAATATTAATTTACAGTGACATTATATCAACATACAGTTATCAGCATGAAGCTAGGAGGTGCTCAAAAAATGAAACAAATTGTATATTTTTATACACGGCATGTTCAAAGCACCGTCTGTTTGCTCCAAAAAGTAACGTTTTTTGTTTTTTGTCAGGGACATGTCATTACGACACCTGGGAAGTGTTTTGAAAAGTTGTGAAGCAAAAAAGCACAATATGTCTCATTTAATAAGCGACAGCTGTTATTTGTATTTTTACGTGCTTCCAGTGGCGTTTCAGGTGCTCTCGTCCTCTTGTTTCTCATGTTGGCCCTGATGTCGAAACGCCAGTTTTCCAGCGTCAAAACACAGAGCTACCATCCCATAATTGCTACTTGCGTTGCAAGGAGCGACGGTCCGTCCGCGTGGCCTCTTGTTCAACACGACCAAGTGTCTCCGTCTCACTGCTAATGGCACAGCGAGTGTTCTCTCAGCTCTCAGCACTTCTTTCTTGCTTGTGTCCAACCCCCCACTTATCTTCTTGTCTTTCCCAGCCACAAATACAGTCATGCTTAGTACAAGTGTGACATCTGACTTTTCTGCGTGTTTCTCCGGAAAAATGTCCCCAAAAAAGCAAAACAACCTTTGCTCGCAAACGTTTGGTCGCCCGGACGTTTGGTCGCCCGGGTGAATATAATTATGAGAGCTGGTTTCAACAGTGGATATTTAGATATTAAACTCTCTCTCATGAATATAATTTTGAGAGCTGGTTTCAACAGTGGATATTTAGATATTAAACTCTCTCTCATGAATATAATTTTGAGAGCTGGTTTCAACAGTGGATATTTAGATATTAAACTCTCTCTCATGAATATAATTTTGAGAGCTGGTTTCAACAGTAAACTCTCTGTCATGTTGTCAAACGTCCGGGCGACCAAACGTCCGGGCGACCAAACGTCCGGGCGACCAAACGTCCGGGCGACCAAACGTCCGAGTACCCAAGGAGACATCCCATCATAGCTAAAGGCAAATTAGAGTGTTCAAAAAGCCTAGCATGGATGTTATTTTTTAGAACGTGGGAGGAAACCGGAATACCTGAAGAAAACCCACGCAAGGCTAGCGAGACCATACAAACTCCACATAGTAAGGACCAACCTGGGATTGAACCCACCACCCCAGAACTGCGATGCCGACGTGCTAACCACTCGCCTGCCGAAATAATTGACTTATACATACTACATGTAATATAATATTGTGTGGAGGGTAGAACAAATAGGTGGCATTTTAATTTGTTTTGACGGGTATTGATTATTTTGAATGCAAGTTGTTGTTTTTAGGGCTATTATTTCACTGCGTGGTCAGTTCTTAACCAGTGTTGTGGGTTACCCCGACGACCAGGTGCATATTTTTCCTCCACAAGAACACATTTTAGCTGTTGCGGGAGGAAACTGGATCTCTCGACTTGGCACTTTGTCCCCGGTCTATCGCTTGGGGGAATGTTCTCGTCTTTAGCGACTGCCTGTTGAACACATGACACGGAACAGGATACCAGAACTCCACTCTTTTACATGTTCCTGAGAACCATATGGGTCTCGATTCGCCATATTTGGATAAACTTTGTCACATTTCACTGAGATTTACTTGTGCTTTAAAGCATATTTCAAGTGTCAGATGCCAACGCTGGTCAATGGAAGCCAAAGTAATGCACTCAATGCATTTTAAAAATAAATGATTGAATGAATGGGCCATTGAAGAATTCACGAGGCCTCCCCTGGGAATGCTTTTGTCCATTTTAAACTTCACTTGGTGTTACGTATCCCTCCTTTTTTTGCCCTCCACTCCGTCTTATCTGGCGATTGACTCTGGCGAGTGGCGGGCCAACTTTCAAAGCGTCCGCGGATTCCGGTCATTCAGCTGTCCCTCAAGAGTCGCAATGTCTGTGAGGCACTTTGCTGGGTTTTTTCTTCCTTTTCTTGGCAAATCTCACACTGTGGGGGTGTGAATTGAGGAGAAGCCCATGGGCTGGACAGATTACCATCAAGTCCACAGCTCATGGGACAAAAGGGGGATTTTCTGGAATTTACTCCTCGGGTTTGGTGCTGTTGGAAGCATTGCTTGGGTAATGGAAAGGACACTTTTGATGGAGGTCCCCAATCCCACTGGGGTATCTGTCCGTAAAATTTCATGCAATAAAATATTATATATCATCATAATAAACCAAATGCACCTCTAATTTCATAAAATCCTCCTTTCGATACGATTGTAATGTTTGAAATCCAACACCCCTGCATGAGTCATGCAAAAATAGGTCTTTATTTTTTTTTAATTCATCAAAACATTGCCTTTAACTTCAAAATATTCCAATTTTATCTTGTAAAATGCCGACTTTAGTCTAAGAACAACTCTTAGTTTACCAAAAATAGGAATTTTGTTATGTTAAAGTAGATTTATAATCTCAAAAGTAAAAAAAAACAATATTCCTCTTAACCATTTTCAACCAAATAGGTCTTCTCTTTTTTTATTCATCAAAACATTGCCTTTAACTTCAAAATATTCAAATTTTATCTTGTAAAATGCCGACTTTAGTCTAAGAACAACTCTTAGTTTACCAAAAATAGGAATTTTGTTATGTTAAAGTAGATTTATAATCTCAAAAGTAAAAAAAAACAATATTCCTCTTAACCATTTTCAACCAAATAGGTCTTCTCTTTTTTTATTCATCAAAACATTGCCTTTAACTTCAAAATATTCAAATTTTATCTTGTAAAATGCCGACTTTAGTCTAAGAACAACTCTTAGTTTACCAAAAATAGGAATTTTGTTATGTTAAAGTAGATTTATTATCTCAAAAGTAAAAAAAAACAATATTCCTCTTAACCATTTTCAACCAAATAGGTCTTCTCTTTTTTATTCATCAAAACATGGCCTTTTATCTTCAAAATATTCCAATTTTAAACTTACTAAATTTACTTGTAAAATACTGACTTTAGTCTCAGAACAATTCTTAGTTTACCAATAGTAGGAATTTTGTTATGTTTAAGTTGATTTATAATCTTGGAACTCAACATAAACAATATTCCTCTTAACCATTTTCAACCAAATAGGTCTTCTCTCTTTTTTTATTCATCAAAACATGGCCTTTAACTTCAAAATAATCCAATTTTATCTTGTAAAACACCGACTTTAGTCTCAGAACAACTCGTAGTTTACCAAAAAAAAATTTTTTTTAAATGTTAAAGTAGATTTATTTGAAACTCAAAAAAAAATAATATTCTTCTTAACCATTTTCCTGGAACACAAATGTCTTTTTGTCTTTTATGTGAACTGTCAAGTTGCGAAATCTCCAAGGCTCTTGTGGTTTCTTTCTTTTTCTTTTTATCTACCAAAGATAAGTAATGCACCCTGGGGGGAAAAAGTGCTGAGTCTTCATTTCTCCCCCTCAAATACACGCCTCTGTTGCTCATAACTTGTAATTGTTGTATGAATCGTAATTTTTGCAGACAATAAAGGGTGCCCTCTATTCACTCTGTCGTCGCTTTGGGCCAGGTGGCACCGTGCCATCCATTGAGAGCTTTAGATAGAGGGAGGGGGGTGAATAGGTCATGAGGACATTAAATATTTAAAGGTCTACTGGGAGATTTGCGGGGGCCATTTATCTGCGGAGGCAAAGTATTTTATCCGTAGGAGAGGTGGACCGCACTGAATTATCTCCTTCGCAGGACATTAGAGAGATGGGAAATGCGCATGGAAGTCTGTCACTGTCATGGTGGACGGACCCCCGTGGTTTCATGGCTTGTACGAGTTTGCTCTCTGGATTTATTGCAATTTGTTTCCTGGAATGTGAATGCAGAAAACAGAACAGGAGCATAACATTCATTTGGGACTGTAAAAGTCCTCTTTGAGTTTGATTTTTGCACCCATATTGACCAGTTTTATCCACTTAAGGAGTGTTGAAGCCAGGACTTGACTGTGAGGAAAACTATTTTTTGTTGTATTTTGTCACAATTTTGAAGTATTAAGTACGTTCCAAATGAATCCCAAGTTACCGTTGCAAGAATACATTGGGTCAAGTCGACTTTTCACTAAATTCCAAGCAAGTCAGGTCAAGTCACTACTCAGGCTAAGCAAGTCAAGTTCTGCTTTTTTATCCACACATGGCATCAGACACTTTGCTTTCAGATTCTGTACACATTTTAGTTTGCTGCTGACATGAAGCATAAATTGTCTAGCTGACCAGCTAAGACCAAGCGTCTCTATAGATTTGATCAAAACATAATTGTTGAGTCCAAGTAGGATCAGTCTTCCTTAATCTACTGGTGGGTTATCAAAAACATATACTAGTCTTGTAGTTTAAATACCAAGACAAGGCTTTAAAAAGTTTTGAGCCAAGGCGACTTAAGTCTGACTTGAGTCGCGACCTCATCTAGAACGCCGACCCATAAACCCGCTTTTTGGATTACATCATTCACATTCCCCTCATCCCGTTTGTTAAGAAGTTACAGTCCTTGGAGAATGATTTCATCCTGTTTGCTCACAAGTTGGCCTTTTTTTTGAGAATAGCCTTCTTTGTGTAACACCTGTGGGAAAGAATACCTTTCGCGCTTCACTAGGGTGGAGCTCTTTCACTCCCTTTTGGACCCGTGACCCAATATTTCCATAGCCATGTGCAAGTATGTCACTTAAGTAAGCCGCTGCATTGTTTATTGTCACAGTTAGTGTATCTTTTTCAAGATACCGGCCCCCGACGTCCCCGTATTTCTCTTTTAGCTGGTTCACTAAGTTCAATGGAAAATCAGGTTGCCGCAGCAAAGCCCCCTCACGTGGATTAGAACATGCCTGTGCTTGGTTTAAGCTGCAACAGAGGAAGAGTATGATTTGATTTTTTTTTTTTTTTTGGTGCCCAAAAGAAGGGGCTGGGGGTGGGGTTGAACAAATGGCGGCACCCTGCACTCTAATCTTCTCTGTACTAATTGACAGCCCTGATATTGTCTGGTGGATGAAAGGCCTCTTTGTCACACTCGCTTCTCTTCATCTTCTGTATCCCGGCGGGCCTCTGATATGGTCATTGGAATAACCTCACCTTGTGGCGTCCATTGTTTTCATTTATAGAAAGAGATTAAAGTGTCAAGTGAAGGTGAAGCAAATTAACCGCTACGGACGTGTAGCAGGTTAGTTTCGCGCTCGGCATTCCCTCGGAAGTTCTAGAGCGAGGGTCTCCAAACCGGTCCTCAAAGGTCATGGATCCTGGTTTTTCATTGGGTCATTGATTTAACCAATGAGGTTGAGCAATTCGCTTAGAATAACTTTTGATTTTTTTGCTCAATGATTTTTTTTAAATGGAGTGCCCTTGTAATTTTTGTTTTGAAAGTGTTGTATTTAGTTTCAATGATTTGGGAGGATACACTGCCCTCAGGTGGGAACATTGAATATGTCATCTACCATGGCAGCATCGAGAATATATATTATTGCCATCATAAACAATTATTTCGTTGTCTATTAAAATTCTTCTTGTTATTCGACGAGTCGATTTAATCAGTGGATTTATCATTTAATTAAATATTCTGACTACCATTTGACATTTTATGCATGGCACACCCCTAAATCAGTTTCATAAACGTGAAATTAATACAAGAGCTACTGAATAATAGTACTTTGTAAGCTAAATATTGATCATGTGATTAAATGATAGTTTTGTTTCACAAATAGCCGCAAGGTCTTTTTTTTTTTTCAAATGGTGGGTCAATAAATTGTCCCGCATGAGTGGCAGGAGAATGTAAAGAATGTTGCTACCCTGGGAACTTTGTCAGTGGACATTTTACGTGGCAAAGTGGAGGGCCTCTATTTTATTAGATATGAGCACGTCTTGGAATGTGACCAAGACGTGCCTTTTTGATTTATGAAGCCAACAAGCTGGAGCAGGTCGAGGACGACTCATTAGCTTTTGTAACCTGTGACACACGTTTGGCTTTTGGCAAAATAAGTCTGTTTTTTATTTATTTTATTTAGAATAGGACAAGAGACACTGTTATATTTACGTTACCTACCTTGGGCACTAATAGCACACTTCACATCCTAGTTGACATTGCTGGTTTTTGGGGAGGAGAGTTTTTATGTCATCCAAATGCTAAGCATGCCTATCGTAACCATGACGTCTTGGGCCAATATGAAAAAGAAAATATATATATATACTCACGGTAGTTAACTTTCTGTCCCCTTTAGGAGCCCATAAACTTCCAATTATATTTTCACTCATGTAATATCTTGTCTTTTGTCTCTAATTACCATACTTATGCGAATAAACCACTTTGCGGCATCCCAATTCCCAAAATTGAATACCCACATAAATACATCAACGAATGCGCTCTAAGGTCCCAATTATTTTTATAGCAGGAGTTTAATTCCATTTTCCATAAACCTCCCAATGGCAATGACTGATTGCTCTTATTATTCGCTTTTTCATATTGGGGTTGTTCTTAATTCAGGATAATTTGGAAAAAAAAATCTGAAAAAAAGGCCTACTCAACATGAGGAATCTCAATCATCTTTGCATAAGTCTATAATTTATGACTGTTCTAAAAATGACTACCAAGATCGCCAAAGAACTTCACCTGTAAATATGTCAGTTGTCTTACCTTATTTGTCAGTGAATTTTCACTGTTATCCCTAAAATGTATTTAGCTTGACACACTCAGAAAAACTACTTGTGACACACTACGTTTTGTACTTTGTGAAGTCAAGAATGTTACATATAATATCGATCAAGACTGTTTGAGAACTGTATCAGTCTGTTTCACATGACACATTCTTAAATTCCCTGAAAGTTCAACCCTAATTATGACCACTGATAAAGGATCAGACGTATCTGACAATCGAATATCAGTCATGGGGTTTGCATCCGTTTTTTTTGTGCCAGTTTACGAGCTTTGGCTTCTTCCCAGCTTCTAAACCCATAAAAACCTTCTCCACACTTAAGTGCCTTTTTAGCGCTGTCACTGTGTGTTTTTAAAGACTCGCCTGTTGCAAGTTACACGCAACGAGCAAGCTCATATCCTTTACAATCCTTGGAATATAGTATGTTTTTTTTCTTGTAGTTGTTTTAGCCAATGCTGGTAAATGCAAAGATAATTTCTTTAAGCGCAATGAGCTAAGGGTTATCCCACTTGGGGAGTGCCAGTTTTGTTATTTGGATTTATATACTTAAATATGAAGTGTCCCATTGTGGGATGGCATTGATGGATTGGGATTTCGCCCTCCGGACCGCTGCACCATGTTTATCCTGAGGGCAAGGTCAATTTCTTACTTCCCCCACCCTTGAAAATCCGAGTTTTAAGCTCAAAGCGTGTGTCTACAGCTCAAATTGGTAGAAAAAACAACCCCCAAATCCTAAAAAAAATGACATGCGTCTTCAAAAACTGTGTACCAAAGGTTTACCTTGCAACAAACTGATTCTTGAAGAACTTGAGTTTCAATATGGAATGATGGAAAACTCATTTTTTCGTAAGTACTAGTTGATTTTGATTGGATGTTTGTACTGTGGGTTGCCTTTTTATTTAGCACATTCCTAATGTGCATTCCACCTTGCAATTCTGTCCTTAAAGTTGAGCAGCACAGACAGATTTCTCCACTGTTACCTAATCAGACCTGGACTGGAAAAAGCACTGATTTATATTAAAGATGGATTAGCGTTAGACTTTTTTTTGTTCTGAGAAGAGGAGGAAGAAGGAATATTATTATTACTATTATTGTTTTTTAAATCTCTTGGAGTACTCGTTGGCAAATTCAGAAATGTTTCCTATTTTTCTTTGGCCTCTTGGGGGTTTAGGTCTGGGGAAGTGTTTTTTTCCTGTGTTTTTTTTCCTGTCATCCATTGAACTGAAATGGTAAAAAAAAATATAACTATATTCACAGTCTGTTATTACAGAACATAGTTTTTTTTTCATAAATGATCTCCCAACCAGCTGGCATCACATATTTGGGAAAAAAAAAGTCATTCATTCTTCTTCTGTTTCACTTCTCTTCTCACAAATTTGCTCTGCACAGATTTAAGCATTGGATTAGAAGAAAAAAAAATACCATCACCTAATCTTGAGTTTTTGAAGGTGGGCAGGGTTGCGCCAAAGACTGGATTCCACAGACAAAAAAAGGGAGGGGACGGAGTCGCCACATTCATTTGTGCATGCAAATGTAGCGACTGGCTTACTTCTCTCGATCAACTTCTGACTCCATCCTTGCTTCCCGTCACTAATCTAAATGGCCCTAAGCTCCGTTGGCTGGTTCTGAAATGAAAGGGGGGTCGGTGGACACACACAGACAGTCAGTCAGTCAAGTCGAGTCGCCTTGGTGAATAGTCACAGCTTGCGGAGAATGCCCCGCCACAGACAATAGTCGTAGATCCCTTTTAACCTAGCGGTCAAATGAAACACAGATCAACTCAGAACTGTGTTTTGCTACTGGCAGACATTTTCCACGAGGGACATGCATATATCTGAGTGACCATTGCTGCTGGGAGAACATTAAGATTTCACGGTCCCTGCTGTGAAGGGGTTGTCGGCTAAAAGTGCTCGACTGAGGCTCTCGTTATGTCGCGATTCGATTAGCGATGCGTATTAAGCCGTCGCCGTTACATAGTACTTGTCTTTTATGGTTTGAGGCTTTTTTTGTTTACTGTCGCAAATGGCATCGTGGGAGAGAAACCCGAAAACTAATTTGAATTTCTCGATCATCGCTAGCCCCGTAGAGCTTGACTTTTACTACTATATATTTTACTGTGGATAAATGAGGCATTTGAGGTATTGCCCAGCTAGTCTGTGAAATTCAAGATTTTGAATCTTTGTAATAACAAACGGTGTCTGCGGATGGCACTGTTGCTTCACTTTGAATTTGAGATGAACTAGAATAAATGCAAAAAATTGGAAATTTCTTCTTGTATCATCAATTATGAGAGTAATCATAGAAGTGGAATTTGTATGTTTTTTTTTTTATGTTACGCAAAGATATTTGACAGAAAATAAATGAATGACTCCGCCGGTAAAGTTAAGGATTCTAGAATGAAGGGACAAGGAAGGTTAATTATTAGGAAGTGAAAAATGATCACCTAAGCAGTGGATCTTGTAAAAGTAGCCTTTCTTTAGAAAACAAGGTTTTGTGAACACTTCCAAAAGTGTCAAAACTTTTTTACACAGTGTGTTGAATGTGACATCGTGAAAAAAGTGAACAACGGATGCACGGTCGTGGCAAATTGTAGGTAGCAATTTCCTGGTAGCTTGATGTTACTTCCTCATTCACTTGAGTATCCCAACATGAGCCTCTTAAGTTTCCTCATGTTTGATGTGAGGGAATGAAAGGGTGCAGCCATCCCATCTTGTCATTCATCTACACGCTCACCGTGTGTGTGTTTAAGTGTTCCTCCACACCCACCAAACCACCGAGACCTGCTCATAAACGTTAACTTCCACAAGACAGAAAGACAAATAATGGGTAGAAGTAACGAGAGCAGGTATTCATTCAGTTGTCCAGACTTGGACGCCCCACCCGCACTTTAAAGGGTGCCAACGTACCGAGATGAAACCGTCCGTCCTTGAGCTTGCTTTCTGTTTTTGTTGCTGTTCCCTTTTGTAGGCTTTCAAAGATGTATTAAGAATTGTTTTACTTTTGCTAGATTCATAAATTGACTCGACAGTCCTTTTGGTAGCGTCTGGCCTTGGATTGTTTATGAAACAAACAAATGATAGGATCCCTTGTTTTCATTGCGGTAAACTCACGATGCAGGAAATCTTCCAATGTCTGTTGAAATGTTTATGGACGTGTGGTGACTCCTCGCTAGGACCATCTTTCTTTCCTCCTACTCTCTCGACAATGTTTTTATTTTTTAGTGCGTCATGAAAGTTTACAGATGTGAAGTCAATCACACCCACTTTCCAAATTGCCTTCTTCCTTTCCTCAAAACCCAAAGGTATCATTTTAAGCGAACCCCCACCCACCCTGAACATTCCCATCTGTTGCGTAGGCAAGTGACAAAGTCCCTGGTTCCCTTTATTTGGTTGACATTTGGATATCTAGTCTAATTAAACCCATATAATTTGACCTCAAACTTGTCAGTAGCCTTACAATAAATTGAATGTGAATCTTGAATATGTGCGATGTATAATGTCAAGACTTATTGGTTGACCAACATGATAAATCCACAGGACACCAGGTTAAACTTTGGTCAAGGGTGCTGATTCAGATATCTTTGTGGAGTTGAAACACATAGTGATGAAGAGTGAGATGAATTTAGTGGTAATAGTAGCGGTTAGTACAGTAGTTTGGTTCTCAATCTTTGACAATGCTAAAAAACATTCATGTTGAATTCATTGAAACGTCTCGATGGACCCTTAAGTCTGAATTTGTGCCTTGTGATTGGCTGATAGCAAACTTGGATAGGCTATCACTAACCCATGAACCCAAAGACAAAAGTTATAGAAAATGGCCAGATTAATGTTGGTGTTTCAGTGATCTTTGTGTTCTTCGGAACGACATTTTTACGTGTTCAACGGCAAACAGCAATTCTTATCTTCATTTTCTTCAAATGTTGATCTCGTTCCAATGAGCACGTTAAGACACATCTTAGTAATCAGTGTTCTTCCTCCTAAGAAAGACCTGCTGAAATCAAAGAACATTTCTTTTTTTAAGTTCCCCATTTGTTGACTTTTAATGAGGTTCCGTGTACCTCGCGGCTCTAAATCGAACATCTTGCCTTGACATGTTTTTTTCCGGAGTACAAAATCATGTCAGGGAAATGTTAAGTAATGTCTGCGGCTACACCGCAAAACAAGGCTCGTTTAAACGAATGCGTTATTTATTCTCTTATTGCAAACGTCAAACCCAGCTTTCTATAAATGCAAACACACAGAAAATGTAAATGCGACTTGTAGGAATGTCCATAAGATGCAAAAGGAGAGCCCGTAAGATCGGAAGGAAAAGTGGAAATGTATGCAAATCCCCTTCAGCAGGAACTCCTTCTTTTGCATTCGTTCACCAAAAGGCAACATCTGGCTTTCCTCTCCATCTGTTTTTACGAAATATCCTATTTATCAGTGCCGTTGCTGATTCATGCCATTAAACTGCGGCGCAATTGGTTACTCATCTCTGCACGCAACTGGGAATGGAAATAAACTGTCTGACATCCATTTTAGCCTGCGATGAATGACAACATTTTGTATGCCTTTTTTTTTGTCTTTCTCATCATTCCACTTCACAACTAAAAAGATCAATCCCTCTTAAGATGTGAAGACATCCAATTTTGACAAAAGGATGCTTCTTTGTACTCATGCCAACATTCCCAGCCCGTCGGCATTGACTGTTTCAGTACGCGGGTTTGAAACCTTCACTGTGTGTGACAGGAAATTCTCAATCATGTGGTTCGTGAGCACAAATAGCCCCTTTCTCATCGAGTCTCGCCAGTTATATACATAAACAAGTCAGACTTTTGATGCTTTATCGTGTTAATTGCGCTGCCATGACGGCATGGATGTCTTCCTATTCATACAAGGGTCCGCTCTTTAGACATGAAAGGGGGATTTTAATAAACATGGCCCCTAATGTACCCGAACAGAATCTGGCATGAGCCATATTTCTCATGCTGTTTCTTTCTTTCCCCCTGGGAGTGTCTAATTGGGGGAATGAGGATTTAAAAAATAAATACGCTCACCACTGTGGGGAGCAATACAGTAAATGTTATGACGCAGTGTTATTTTTTTAAATGTAAAGTTTGGGTATAAGTTCAAAGGAAGACTCAAATGGGAACTTGAATACAATTCCTCTTTTGAAATGTTGGCCTTTCCACCGAAAACAACCCTTTTGGAACGTATTTATATTTTCTTATTTATTCATGCGAACAGTAAACTTACAAATTCCCTTCAAGGTTTGTTTGTATACTAAAGTTTTGTTTGAGCCTGCTTTGGAAGTGGAAACTTTATACAAAACAAAAAAGTGCTGTACAAAAAACACCTAAATTTCTCCATATTTTAGATATCAACAGCTAAATACAATGTAATGTCATGTATTTTTTGGCCCCTGGAGAAAACCCACGGAAGCCCAGGGGAGAACATGCATACTCCACATAGGTGGACTGACATGGGATCGAACCCGCGACCTGTGAGTCGACGTGCTAACCACTCGTCCACTGATTCGACTGTTTGTAATCAGGAAAAAAAACTTCCCTTTTTTGCCCCTCGTCAATTTCAGTCAATAGTTTTTTAGCTTTCTGCCTCCCTTCCGTTAAATGGTGCTAATCCTCCAAAATCAACAGTTTGTAACGCTGAACTTAACTTTCAGGAAGCGAGTACGACAGCGTTGTCATCATCCGCTAAAGCGAACAAAACGCTCGCTGAAAGGTCAGGACGTACGATCGGAAAACGACTGGCCATTTTAATCCAACAAGTCAACACCATTATCAAGATGTTTATTAACATCAGTTGTAAATATTGCTAATATCTTGTTTTCTCGTTCCTTGGTGCACTTAAACATTCTGGCGTCCATCTGGCCCGGGAGGTCATCTAATTGCCGCTTGTGGTCAAAAGGCATTTTGCTCAGTTAATTCCTTTTGACATATTTATGGCCTGATAAAATACCGGTCTTGGCTTTTGGCCCGCAAACCAGAACTTGCGGCCTCTCTTTCAAGTCTGCAGAAGGATGAGGTTTAGACTTGTCTGTTTGCGCCGGTACTCGAGTCACCTCACGGCGACGTTGTTGCGTTTGAACGTCACAGGGACAAATATTGAGGCGGGATATTGCTTGAGAATGCTCAGCTGAAATAAGGATCTTTTCACCTCTTTTTTAAATAAAACCACTTGTAATTTGTCAAGAATGTTCTCCTGTCACTCACATATTCCCTCTAATCCAGATTTTTCTCCCGTCTGGTATTTGGCGCCCAAATGGTGACCCAGCGGTCAAAAGGCAACTTTCTTTGACCTCTGACCTCCTGGCTTCAGCTAACTCGTCGGTTGTTTATCACAATTCCAATCAAATAGGGAAAATTGTCGTTGATCTCGTCAGGCTAATTTGCATACCAGATGGGGAATAGAAATATCGAGATATGAATGGATGAATGAAAAAAACTTGAATGTAATATTAAAACTACCTGAAAACTAGCAGGATTTTTGAATGCGTCATTCCAACCCAGCGTTTTCTTAACCTTGCGCTTATTTGACAATGAGTGTCTGGATTCCAGGTGTGGGCGAGTCCATTGCCGCGGGTTGGAAACGCAGGTAAATGATTTGTTAAAAATGTGTAACCCTGAGCTCGAGAGTTCAAGCACTCAAATGTCAGACTGATTTGAAAAGAATTTGCAGCATGCACGATCAAACCAAGATATTATTGGAAGACGTTCACAAGTGACATGCTAAAATAAGCATGGGATTTGTGGGATGATGCGGATTTTAAACAAAGAACACGCAATGCGATGGTGCGGGAGTTCTGGTTGCCAGATGAACTGTTTGAAAATTAGAGTTTAATATGTGCTACAACTTAAAACCACTTTAATGGAGTGTGCTACAAGTGTGTGAGTAGAAGTTGAAGTGAACTTGTTCTAAAGTGCCACTAGGAGGGGTCTTATCTCAACTTTTTTACCGGGACCAGCAGGTTTTTTTTTTGTAAATGTGTACCGTATTTTGCCGTTTAATATACCCGGGTATATTAAATGATTTTTGCTTTTTTGAGCCTCCCGTTTGTGCGCCATTTAATATACCCCTGCCGTTTAATATACCCGGATATATTAAACGGCAACTCCGCTTTTTTGGCAAGATTTGTATGATGTTCATGGGGGCATAATGATAGATACTTAAGTTCATTGAAATTCCAAGTCAGATTTTATTCAGCAGGAAGTAGTTTTAACCTGAGCAGTAAGTAGTTTTAGTCTGCAAAACGTTGATGCACCCCGCCACGGCATAAAAAGTGCGTAGTGGATCGTACCTTCCCGTTTGTGCGCCATTTAATATACCCATGCCGTTTAATATACCCGGGTATATTAAATGGGGCGGGGG
Organism: Stigmatopora argus; assembly: GCF_051989625.1. NCBI lineage: Eukaryota > Metazoa > Chordata > Actinopteri > Syngnathiformes > Syngnathidae > Stigmatopora > Stigmatopora argus. Next base: position 16,721,293 of record NC_135399.1, read on the forward strand.
TATATTAAACAGCAAGTTCATATTGGTCCAGTTTGGTTTATTTTAGGAGACATTCAAGGATATTTTGGAGTTTTGTGCAGACAACCCAAAATGGAGTTGTAGTAGTCTACGTAATTTAATACGATACCGTGTCATTTCTGCAAGAAAGGACTTTTAAGGATTTAACCTGTCAAGCGGTGTCATTGAGGAAACCTGAAACCCGCGGCGCATGTGTTTGCAGTTTCCTTTGTGGCGTGACATCATCACGCAGGTGCAAGCCAACAACCGTGCTCTAGTAGCGACCGCCATCACGAGCATCCGTACACTGTCGTACATTTATCTCGGCACTGATCCCTAACTGAAGGATTTTTCAGATTTTCGGTTTATGGCAACAGATGACATCCATAAACTATACTTAAGCACGATTTGTGTCTTATCGGGATTTTCGATAGTGTTTTATCTGCCGCTTGGCGTTGACAGGCCCTCGTGTTTGATTTTCCCCAGGTGTGTTTTTGTTTGGAGACCACCACCTGAACCAATTTGCTCTTTGGCGTGCAGCGAGCAGGAAAAAAAATGCAAGATAGCACGACTTTGAGGAACTCTTGTAACTGTCGCAACAACCAACATGAAGCCATGGTTTTTTATGTTGCAAATTCTCAACATTTTCACACATTTCTTTTTCTAAATTTTACTCATTTTGCCAGACTTGGTGGGGTTATATACTGTGTTTTACAAGTTTTATGTGGCTTGGTGTTGGCCAGTAGAGGGAAGTATACTCCCATTTTCTGTTATGGCAAGCATTGACTTTGGCCTAGTGCTTCATTTTTTATATATTTTTTTGCCCTAGGCTAGCAGGTTCCGACTTTTTATTGCAGCATTAGTGAAAACCCACATCACACAATAAGTGAACAAAAATGTCATGCAAAAAAACATGTTTGAATATTAATGACCTCATTGTAACGAACTTTCCAATTTAAATGCGGACTGCTTTAGTTAAATACAAATGTTAAAATAATTTATGAATGGTAGAAGTTAGGGCATTATAAAATTAACTCCCTGTTATGTGTCTTGCATTGATAGATGGAGGATCATTTTTATTGACACAATGAAGGCCTTTGCGAAAGTGGCATTGTAGAGTTCTTTCATTTCCAACATGACTGTTGCAAATAAAATTAAGAAATAAAAACTAGTAACACTGCATGGTAGGGCTCAGAAAAATATTGTGCTTGTCCATCATCTCTCTTGAAGGCAGCAGGTGTTGCTTAGGCAAACATCCTCTTGTCATGTTACATTACATACTTCAGCCAATCAACTTATGTCTTCAGTGTTCTTTGACGACTCTTTCCGAACACCGAATGGGTTTGTTGTTCTGAAAATGACGCAAGCGTGCATTTTTTTGTGAACATTTTCCACTCGTTGTCTGGCAGCCGCCATGTTGTACTACCGTGTCATGTTAGTGTGTCATTAATGTGAAGGGTGAAATGACAATTTGTCTGATTTCAAGCCTATCATTTATTTTTTCTGCTAATGCCCCTTTTTCAAGATTCCGTAATTGATGGCGTTGAAACCCTCAGACGGCACCCCGTTCATTTTCATGCACTGTGCACCGCGGGCTGCATATTCCCTGTTGTTATGGAATGTGTCTTACTCACACTGACAGCCAAGCTGTTGCTGCTTGTCTGAGCAGGAGTGTGTGTTTTTTGTGTGTTTTTGTGTGTGTGTGTGATGGGGGACCCTGGGGGCTCCATTTCTTTCCAACAGGACGCTTGATTATTCCATGAAAAAGCCTAAAAGGCTCAGTTTAGTGGTTTCCAAGGGCAATGCCCCGGGGAACTGGCTAATGAGAAAAGGGCTAATGACTAATCGGTCATTCATTTGCAACAAGTTGTCCACGCTTGGTTAGTTCTTTTAAACTCCTTATTACCTGTTTTCTTTCCATGAATAATATTTATTTTAAGTCATTTGAGATGGATTTAAAGCCCAGTATGGGCTCAGAGTCTATGTCTGGGGTACAAATTGGCTTTATTGAACTTGCGTGGTCTGATGCAAAGATGCGCTCGGTCAGGGGTGTGCAAATTTTTCTCTCCGAAAGTCGTTTTTAGAAAAATCAGAGGCTCCGATGGCCAACTTGAAATCCTACCACTTTAGAAAAGGGTAGAAAATTGTTTTTATTTTTTAGGTATTGACTTTTGAGCTGCTGTTGGCTGCGGTTTTCACATTATCTGTAAAGTTGGTCTTACTTTTTGGTATATTTATATTTAAAAAATGAGCATCACGGCAACATCTGCTAGCTTTCTATATGTGTACAATGTTGATAAAAGTGCTAGAGCACCTGTGTCAAAGTGGCGGCCCGGGGGCCAAATCTGGCCCACCGCATCATTTTGTGTGGCCCGGGAAAGTAAATCAAGAGTGCCGACTTTCTGTTTTAGGATCAAATTAAAATGAAAAGTATAGATGTATATTAAATTTCCTGATTTTCCCCCTTTTAAATGAATAATTGTCATTTTTTAATCCATATTTTTCTGTGTTTTTAGTTCAAAAATCATTTTGTAAAATCTAAAAATATATTTAAAAAAGCTAAAGTAAACATTGTTTTAGATCTATAAAAAAACTGAATGTTCAGGGCTTTTAATCCAGTTCTTTTAATCCATTTATAAAAAATATATCTAAATATTATATCTAAAATGGTCCGGCCCACGTGAAATCAAGTTGACGTTAAAGAGGCCCGTGAACCAACCCGAGTCTGACACCCCTGCGTTAGAGCAGGGGTAGGGAACCTATGGTTCGGGAGCCACATATGGCTCTTTTGATGGGTGCATATGGCTCTCCGCTAACCTGCGAGATAAACTATGGAAACTGCTGGTGAGAAAGCGCTGGAATAGGAGCGTTACGTTGGTATTATGGCATTGACACTACGACAATATTTTTTTTTCATTACACTCTTCGGCATGGATACAACGTAACAATGTTGTCAAAAGAATTCAAAGACTTTTTGTACTTTAAAAGTGGTGAAGTGACTAAAAAAGGCACACATTTTCATGTATGTTGGGGTTTAAATTTGGAGCATGGCTCTCAAGGATTAACATTTTCAAAATATGAATTTTTTGATGGCTCTTTCCATCAAAAAGGTTCCCGACCCCTGCGTTAGAGGATAATGCATGCAATCCAAGGGGCTCCTGTGAGAAAGCGCCTTCCTTTCCCATTCTGATAGCGGTGACCTTTTGAACTCGATCCCCCACGCCAACCCCCCACCACGTCCCTTTGTGACACGTTCACTCACTGGTGCTTTAATAGACTTCATTTATTCAGATGCTTGGTTGCTCCACTGCTGGATGCCACTAGGGGGTTGCTGATTATTGTACTGAGGCAGGTGAGCACCACATTTGGACTTCAAGCATATGGTCCAAAAAGCTTGTGGAGATGTGGATGTTTCCTCTTGGCCTCAGCTGTCCGCAGCGTGACTCTAGTTTGACTTTTGTTTGTGTGCGTGTCAGTGTGTCCACATGTCTTGCAGACATATCCAAAGTCACGAATTTCTGTTCGCAAGGGTCCTCGGACCTTGTAAAGCCGCCAAACACGGTGGGTGACTCGCGGCCAGAGGTCGTTGACCCCGGCTTGCTGAAAAAACACGGGTGACGCTGTAGGGGGTATCACCCTGCTGCATCCTTGACACCAACGTTTTTGTATTTTCAATCTGCGTAACCTCTCTCTCTGTTCATGTGTCTGTGTTTGGACAGGAGTTATACTTGCCCAATTGAGAACTTTACAGCTGCAGTGACTTAAAGGAGCGAGCCCCCACCGTTTTTTTGGAGTGGCTGAAAGGCCTTTGCAGTTTTCCATCATGCCACAGTGTGGCGCTAAAGCCCTAGTTCCTAAGAAAGTAGTACCTTATGTGACTTAAGCAAGTTGACCGAAAAGACGAATGTTATTTTGTTAAAGGGCAAAGTTCGGTGATTGGAAATGATATGGAATACATGATGATGACCGATAACTAAATAAGGCGTCGCTTAATATTATTGTAACAGTGTCATCGTTATTTTCTATTTCCATGCAAGGGAAAGTTGATTTCAGCGTTGTTGGAATGATTAATACCCTTAAATCATTATTAGTAATATTTAATTAAAATTGGAAAACATCTTTCAACATAACTGCTTACAAACTTGCAAGGAAAATCACTCCCAACGCGTCTTCGTTCGCAAGAGGATTCTGACGAGCGGCATACTCTTCGGTCCATTTAGCGGCACATAACCAAAACATTCAAAGGTAATCTGATTTAAACAATTGCATAAGCAAAAACAACTGTCTCAACTGTTTTGAACAATTGTATAAGCTTAACCGAATAACATCATAAAGGTTATAAAAACAACTGTCACAACAATCTGTTTTTATCGGACCACCTGCGTAAGAATTTGCACAATAAGCATAAAAAGTGACCCGAGCGGATCATAAATCAAAACAACGGTATTAGAATTTGCACCAATAGGCAGAATAATTTCTTTATAAGGTAAACAGAGCAACAGTATATTTGAACAATAATGCGAGTATTCTCGGAAGTTTGATTCGATTTATAGCCATCTGCAGGATTCCGCGACAAAGCAGTTTAAGAGTCCTTGTAGATCATCCGTCTGGCCTGGAACTTGTTGTCCTGTTCAGTCCATAGTTATGAAAACAATTGACTGGCCCCGACAGGAAGACTGGGGGAAAGTGCACTCGGTCCAAACAGTATGGCACAAATTAAATTATAGCTTCATTACCTATTAATTCCAAATGAACATATAGTAACATCCCAGAATCAACCCAACAAGCATTTTTCACCTAAAATTCTTGATTTCTCGGTTGGTCAAAGACAGAAGCAACTGTTTTGACCTCTAACAAAAAATTAAATGACTCCTCATGAAAAAGAGAAACACATTTTTAACCATTTTTTGTCTGCATATGAAGTAGTATATGACCCAAATAGACCGTAGTGAATAAAGTGTAAAATGAGACGGTGTGGTTGACCCTTGCTGGTTGATCGTAGTGAGCTTCTGTTGTTTGCCGTAATTAGCCAGTCATTCATTCCTATTCAGAGTCTTAGCCAGCAGGTCTTAAGTTTCATTCTTTTGTCTGCGTCTTGTGAAGTCAGACACCGCCGAGGCTTGGAATTTCAATCCCCATCTCCAGACCTCTTAACATCTTCACAGAAGATTTCAAGTACACATCAACAGCTCATAATAATTGGAAAATGGGCCCATGATAGTGTCATGAAATTATATACAAAGCAAACAACCGCTAAACTCCCAGGTGGCACATTTAAATCGCTTTAAAGGACCGGTTTAAAATCAATAAAAATAAATCCATTAAACATTGCAAGAAAGTCGTCCCATTTGAAAACCTTTTTCAGCAGGCCATAAGCATTTGAACTCATTTAAAAGACAGACCGTGAGAAAAAAAAGGCATTGTGAACAAGAGTTGTATGGACATGCGACATGCTGGCACATGAACCAATTACTCTTTAGCCAAACTCTCACTGAGCCATGACAACCCCCAGTTTAATGTTTTCAAGGTGGGGGGGGGAAGGTGTCTCAAACTGTGACGGAGGACAGTAAAACATTGTCTTTTTTCTAGCATCGACACACGAGGGACATTTCAAGTGTTTCCAAGCCGCAATTACCTCTTTCAGTCCCAAATGCCGCACTCAAAAACAGGAAATCCTCAACTTATGTCGCTGTAATTGCTCGGCTGCTCCGTAATAGACTTGAAAGGGATGTTGGACAGAGGCGCTCTTTTGTCAAAATCTTTAGGTGTTTTCCAAGTGGTGCTAAAGAAAGGAAAAAAAGTGAGGTGTGTGGATCAACGCTGTTTCAAATGGGCAAACCATTTAAATGGCATTAGCTACTGTCAACAATAATTCCAACCCGAGATTTTGGGTTTAAGTCTGAGCTTGTAAGACAAAAAAGGACTTTTCTGATAAAACTATTGTTCTAAAACAGTTTAGAAAATTGACTGGCCATAAAAAGGCCTTGATGCTCTGTTAGTTTCATCATTTTTCCACTTGTTGTTGTTGTTGTTTCTTGTTTCAAGATTGTTGACAATTTCATTTAAGTAAAATAACTGGTAAATTTAATTCAAAATTGTTGGGTCACCGAATAATGTGACATTCAAATTGCTACAGACGTGGTAGAAAATTCATTATATTAATTTAACATGAAGGGCTTTTCCAAATTCAAAACATTTTATTATCACGAGTCTCATTCATTTTTGGCATGATCTGTCTCATGATTTCTTTCAAGTATATGAATAGAATTAAAGTATGTGTGATCTCGTGCTTAAAAATTAAGCTCAGTTCTTTGCCTGGCTAGAATATACTCTTGCTTCGTTCTCCGTGAAACATACATTCACTCGACTTATCAGATTTTATTATTTTTTTAATTATTAAACTCCAAATTCCTTTCTATTCTTACCAAACCTAAATTTATATGATCGTCTGAATACATTCCCTCATCAACCCACGCTGACAGAGTAAAAATGGAAACTTTACAACTTGCCATTCTGAAAATGCTCCCTTGTTCATAGCAACAATGATGTCATTCACGTTAACAATGGCGGTACACATTTCCAACCTGTACTTAGATGTATGGAAAGTCTTGCTCCAACTGGTTGCAACTCATTTTAAGGGTCTCTGTCAACTCATCCCAGTGGCTCGACAAGAAACCAGTCTGGACAAGAAAGCAAGACCTGACTATGTGACATTCGAACCCTTAAAACACGGGTAGGTAACCTATGGCTCGGTAGCCATATGTGGCTCTTTCCATGGGTGCATATGGCTCTCCACTAACCTGTGAGGTAAAATAGGTAAATCACTGGTGATAAAGCTGAGTCCCGAACCCACTAATAGAGCGTCACTGTGGTGTTGACACTACCTCTACCACCACTTTAATCATAATTTTGTTTTTTATTACTCTTCTGCATGCATGATATCATTGATACTGATTTATTAGCAGCATAACAATGTTGTCAAGAGAATTTGGAGACTTTTTGTACTTCAAAAGTGGTGAAATGACCCAAAAATAAATCACACATTTTGATGTATTTTTACTTTTCAATTCTGAGAATGGCTCTCAAAAAATAACATTAGAAAATAGGAATTGTTCATGGCTCTCTCTGTCAAAAAGGTTCCCGACCCCTGCCTTAAAACATGAATGGCAATTGTATATATAACGGATCCAATGATTATTTCATTATAAGTATACCAAAATTGGTGAGCATTCGTGTAAAGTGTGATCCATGAAAACTTTCTTACTATATGATGACAACTCTTCCTGCAAAGTGGGTATGCGTTTCCTTTGACTGGCTATCTTGAAAAATAAGAAACGAATCACGTGATCCACGTGATTCGTTTCTTATTTTTCTTATTTTTCAAGATAGCCAGTCAAAGGAAACGCATACCCACTTTGCAGGAAGAGTTGTCATCATATAAGAAAGTTTTCATCCATTTGTTTTAACAAAGGGAGGACGAGGAGTAGAGAGAGGAAATATGGTAGCCAATGAGCATCACAACTCCTCCTGTTTTCTCCCCCCCGGACTATTTTGAATGGGTGCGCTTGTCGCTTGTCTTCTCCGCATAGTAGTGTGTGAAGACACCGTGTGTGTAAGTGTGTGTTTGTGTAGTGTCTGCCAGGGCATGTAACAGTTCACTCAGGGAGTCTGATGAGCAAACAGGTGGTTTTGCTCGACCAGGTTACCAAGATGAGGAGCTATTGGAAAATTTTGTTTTTGTCCATCCTTTGCGTGGGCTACTCTGATGCTTGGTTTTGGCCCTGGACTGGGACCACCATTCCGGCCCCATTGGCGGATGGTGAGGGGTCCGGCAGTCCCACGGGTAGTGGGGAGACGACGACCGAGGGTGTTTCAAGCTCTGGACCAGAGGTCATTGAGGATAGGATTGGTCAGGAACGTTTTGGGCCGACTCGGCCAGGGACTACTGAAGCTTTTCAACTGGCGATGGTAACCACGCCCACAGTGGAGATCCAACAGACATCATCTGGCACAACCGAGATTTCAACAAGCACAAGTAATCCTGGTAACCAAACATCTCCACCAAAAGGTATGGGTCCTCCCGGATCTGGTCTTGAAGGTCTTTCGGGAAACGGTTCAGAAGTCGGTTCTCCATTTGGATGGCCTGATTCGGGTCTTTTGACTGAAACTGGATTTGCAACTTACGATGAAATTAGAGAGGGATCTGGATCGGGAAGCCCACTATCTCTGTTGGAAAAAACCCCAAACTCGTTAGCGTCTAGTGGCCTTCAGAGTTTTGATGATGGGGGCAGCGTACTTTCGAATGTTAATGACGAGAAGGTTCTAAACGTTTCCACGGGTCCAAGTCGTAGAATTGAGGAAAGCGGTAATTTTTCTGTTGGGAGCTTTATTTTAACCGCAAATCAGTCCGACAATTTGACAAATCCTGAATCGGCAAGCCTTCCGTATTTCCCCGATGCCATTTTTGAGAACACCTCTTTCGTAAATATTACAGAGAGACCGGTCCAAGTTGACTCTGGAGATGACCAAAACTCACCTAACACTGTCAAAAAGAATCAGCAGACGATATCGTCCACCTTACAAACTCCCAACGTGTTTAAGACACAATCTGAAATAATTGATGACACAAAATCGGGTAGTGCAGTATCAAACTTGGCTCATTATCACAAATTACACGTAACTCCTCGGTCGGTAATATCACGCGTTACTTCAACACACACAACCGAAAGTCAGGTAAACCGCAATCAAACCAACTCGGACCGTAAAAGTTGGACACCAGGCAAAGAAGACGTAAAATTAGCAAAACCACATCACAGCAAAACCCGCCATTGCTTACTCCTGACTAAATCGCTTCCATTTTGCTCATTCATGACCGGCAAGAGGTTTGTCGTGCCCAATCATCTTAACCAGACCAGCTTGGAAGAAGTCCAAGTCGTCCTAAATGACTGGGGTTGGTTGTTGAGAACAAAGTGCCACCGTGGCTTGGAGAAGTTCTTCTGTCTTCTGTCACTACCAAGGTGTGGCACTCCCATGACGTTCCTGCCTTGCCGAAGCTTTTGTGAAGCTTTGAGGGACAGTTGCTGGACGCTCCTGGATGAGGGCCGCCTCCCCGTGGAGTGCCACAAACTTCCTGAAGAGGAGGATGGGTATCAGTGCTTATCACTTTTTAATTGGAAAGGTAATGGTAACTGGTTCAAATGATTTCCAGTTCTGAACCAATCTTCAAAAGCTCCCTTTCCCACCCTGACTTTGACTAAAATCAAGGACCTAAACACTTCCCGTATACAAGCACACACAAAGGCTATCCCCATGCACAGAAATAATGATCTGAAGCATGCATTTGGTTCTAATTGGGTGGTCACTCTATGACATGCATGTGCCTTGCAGCCTGTTGACTTTGCATGTTTTTGCCCATTTAAATTGCATGTATAGTAACTCCATAACCACATAAACACACATGCACAAACACACACGCCCACCATTTGAGACACAACATAAAAATGCATGTCGAGGACGCTTGATGTATATTTTTGACAAAGTTTCTTAATACAGGATGTGTGTATTTTGTACTTCATGTTTAGTGTTGCCTAGATGCGTCCTTAGCATTTGAAATGTTTCATAATTTGAAATCCAGATTATGATGTGGCTACTTTTTTAAATACTATATTTGCATTGCATGGGAATGTCTTTTCGGCATGATATAGTTTAATTCTATGTTTGCAGTCAGAATGACAGATAGTGAAGAATTTTATAAGTTTGTTGTACTTTCTGGATGCCATGCAAGCATGCTATTCACATAAAATAGAAGGACTCAGATGATGGCCTCACTGATTGGTAATTTGAGACATAGCCAGTTTGGTCTTCCTTTGTTGGTAGATCATGTTTAAAAACTCGCTGTGCTCTCCTTCAGTTCATATCAGCGACTCTTGAAAAAAATCTTTTTACAGCGTCACTATCTTCCTGACAGCTCGCTTTGTTGACAGACCGAGTGGTCGGTTTGTTCTTTTTGTGTCTGCACTAAAGGTGATGCATTTAAGCCAAATATGATATTGCACAGTATTTGATGTGTGCTGGAATTTCACAATAAACACGAGAGGGAGTGAAAATGTGAGGCGTATACATCGACTTTCCTTCAAAATTTAATAACCATCCACCCATACATCATTTAATTTTAGCAAGATTATGACAAGATATGCTTCCATCCACTATATCTCAAACAACTTTATCATTGGGCCACCATGAATACAAAAACAGATGTAATCCAGCAGTATCAATCAGCAGATGTGGGAGAGTCGTCAGCAGAAAAAATACTTTGACTTATGTTTATATGTATATAGGCTCATAAATCTGCATGTGATATGTTTACCTTGGAGGACAATAAGACAGGATGTATAAATAACATTAGCCCTGTGGATGATTTTATATGGGTGGTGTGTGCTAAAAACACAAAGGCATTTGTGTATTGCTCTCAAAGTTCCTGTTTGCTTTAATTTTTTTGTTTTTATTGGATTAGTAGATATACGGTATCTTGCCTATTAAATTCAGAGTCCCATTGTCATTATGGTTGTCTGTTCTGATGTATTTTACATCACTTGTGAAACTCCAGGGTTTGAGTGATCAAAGATTGAGTTTGTGTTGCTAGTCAGAAATGTCCAAAGCACCTTTTTATGTGTGTTGGACTTACTTTGGATTGCTCTGAAGGTTTTAGTATTTGTGGGCAAAATGTTGTATAAACACTTTTTTTCCTGCAAGAGATTGAAACCCGTTTTGCAGTCACGTGAGAACTGAGGATGTAGCATACTTATATCCTGTTATGGTAATAACAACAATGGTTTTGCTTTTTTTTAGTCATAGGGACCAAACCGGCAGATTTAAACGATACATTATTTGGCATTAACTCGCTTGAAAATACTAATAGTAAACAGTCATTGTGCTCAAGGCAATACTAATGAGAATGTTAGTTGTATAAATCAGCTTGTTAAAAAACATCACTTATACATTTTTTTTGTCACATTTGTCAGGATGCTCTTTGTATTTGCTAATCTTTTGTACTGAGCAGGAATGGATTATTGCGATTGTCAGCAGGTTGTCTTGGTTGGTTTTAACAAATGTCCACATGAAGTCTGTAAAATGGGGACTTCTCGAATGATTAAATGTTTTCCCTTTATATTGTAAAGAGCCCATAAGTTGGACATGCAGGGAATCACAATGGCGGAAGGAAAAGCAAGACATGACAAATGAGTACCATAAACCCGGCACAACTCCATTCATGACTCTGGTTGACCTTGGGGTTGTCATTGGTTAACAAAGGTTCTTAAGAATGCAGTTGAAATGCTAATGGATAAGTTTGTGTTCGTTGGTTATGTGCTATCTTACCAGGGTTCAGAAACATGGCAAGGAAACACATATGACGACAAGTCAAACTATTTTTGGAAGCCCGCATGTCTCGTATGGATCAATACATACATGTATTGAGTTTTTATGTCTTCAAAGTTGCCAAAAAGCAGTTCTTAGCCAAATGCCTTAGAAAAAGTCAGATGCTTCCCTAAAAAAACGAAAGAAAGAGAAAGCCATCCCTACATTTGGCTAATAATTCAAAAAAAATCTTAAATAATTACTTGCAGGGACTTTTAGATGTTTACTACCTCAAGCAATACATCCATTTCTCTATTTTTGCCAATGTCTACAATTCGACCTTTAGAAATCCTATGATACGGTATAACTTAATATGGTAAAGTATTTTATTGCTATCCTGTTAAGGCTTGACTTTATTTTCTGAGCAGATCCAAAGCTTTTGCTTTTGGAATCGCGTAGAAAAATATTCAGACTCTCGTTAAGTGCGCCGAGCACAAAGCCGGACTCCCGGGTTTCGGGCAAACATCTCGTGTTTTGAGGATCCCGACAAAGCCCACCGCCGGCTTTGCGGATCTCCAGCACTCACGACGGCAGGGTGGCTTTGAACCCGCCAGTGGAGCTTGAACACTGATCACCAGGCGGTAAACTAAAGCTTGTCTTCAAAGAATGAGTAACTTCAAGTGATGTCCCGTAACGAGTTTTTTCTTTGTGTGTGAAAACACTAGCACACCATTGTTCGTAATTAAAATAATGGGTTTTTGTGTTAGTCGGATGTCACACTCGTACACACCAAGCTCCGTAAATATTTAGTTTGCTTAAATCACCTTCAGTTATGACGTGATATGTCACCAAGATGGAGGAATGAGGTCATCCACGCAGTTGATGGCACGAACAATGGTGCAGTGTCATGCAGTAGATGTTGCCTTATTTTCTTTAGTCTGGAAGCAACGTGTTTTCACAAAAACCCACTTGGATGTCACACAAAAGCGCCGTGTTTTCTTTAAGCTGACTTCCATCCCATTGATCTTCAATGTTTGTTTGAATTGGTGGAAGAGTTGAAGCGCAAAAGCCGACACACCGCGCAGATTTCCTAGCGTGAATCACCGTCGCTACGTCAAAATAAAGTTGTTAAACTGCCGGGTGCCGGTCGCAGATATTGTACATTCCAGACCTGATCTTGGTTGAATTCAGTTTTTTAGTCAGGGATTTTCAGTTCAAATATTGATTGATTGATTGATTTTTTTGGGGGGGTGACAAATTTGAACTTGAGTCCCTTCCCCTTGTTTAAATATGAAAATGTTCTTGCAAAATACTCTCGATTCCAGCAGACATTTGCACGACAATCCCAAACACCTAATCGAAGCCATTCTAACATTTTGATCTGTCATGCTGCCTCCCTTTTTCACGTCCCGTTCATATCTTCACACCCGTGTTCTGACGTCCATTTTTTTCCTCCCTTCTAGAAGACAGTGGTGTGTCTCTGCTGGAACTGATAGGGGACCCTCCCCCAAAAGAGATCACCCGCGTTCATGGGCCCGACGGCTCTCCCGGCTACGTGTTCGGCCCCGATGCCAACACGGGCCAGTTGGCCCGTGCCCACTTGCCCAGCCCCTTCTACAGGGACTTCTCCCTCATCTTCAACTTGAAGCCAACGTCCGACAAAGGCGGCGTGATCTTCTCGGTCACGGACGCCACGCAGCAGATCATGTATGTGGCCGTCAAACTCACGCCCTCGCAGTACGGGAGTCAGAACGTGGTCTTGTACTACACGGAGCCCGGCTCGGAGACGTCGTTCGAGGCCGCCAGGTTCATCGTGCCCTCCTTGAGGGACGCCTGGACCCGTTTCGCCATCGCGGTCAAGGACGACAAGGTCATGTTCTACCTGAACTGTGACGTCGATCCTCAAGTGCAACGCATCGAAAGGTCACCTGACGAGATGGAGCTTGAAGGGGGCGCGGGGGTCTTCGTGGGTCAGGCCGGAGGCTCCGATCCGGACAAGTTCCTGGTACGTGTAAAGACGTAAACCGCTAGGTCAGAATCTGGAAATCAGTCCACCGTGGCCATAAAACGAAAAATGTTGTTTACAAGTATTTTATTTAGTAATAGTAAGAGTTTTTCCAGAATTACGGACTAGACTTGCTTATATTGGGGTATTTGTTAAATAATAAAAGGATTAACTTTCAAATTGATGTTGGTGCTGGATTATTTACTCTTCCTAAATATGGAAAAATATGAAGATTGCTAAACGTCAAAGAAGACAAATAGGAAAAAGTGAACCCATTTGTTGTATTCGGTACATCCAAAGTCATAAAAAAGGGCTTCCAATCTGTCCCAAAGCACTTTTAGAATGTTTGTGCAGCCACTGCATAATTTAAGTTGTCTTCAAAACATTTGAGTTTGGATTTCATTGCGTTGAAGAGTGACATAGATTTAGTAGATATATACAACACAAGAGGCAATTAGGTTTTGAGGTCATAAGGTCAAAGGTAGCAGAGGTATTTAAAATAATTCTGCCATATATGTGTGTATGTATATATATATATATATATATATATATATATATATATATATATATGTGTATGTATGTATGTATGTGTGTGTATATATATGTATATATGTGTATATATATATATATATATATATATATATATATATATATATATATATATATATATATATATATATATATGTGTATGTATGTATGTATGTGTGTGTATATATATGTATATATGTGTATATATATATATATATATATATATATATATATATATATATATATATATATATATATATATATATATATATATATATATATATATATATATATATATATATATATATGTATATGTATATTTCAGCAACACGCTTATTTATTTATATATTTATTCATATATTTATGTATTAACCCACTTATGACATATCTATTTATGTCTAAAATGCCTTTCCTATTTCTGCATCCTCACCCCCTTGCTACTGTGACAACGAAATTTCCCAAATTCGGGATGAATAAAGTTATCCATTCCAATTTAGCGGAACCTTCACCATCTTTTTTTCTGAACAGGGGGTGATCAGCGAATTAAGAGTGGTGGGAGACCCCCGCGCCGCCGAGAGGCATTGCGAAGAGGACGACGATGACTCGGACATGGTGAGCGTAAACTCACTAGTATTTCATGTTGCCTTTATTTCTCATGTGTTGATCCATCCAGTTTCTGCTAGAACCGCTTCCTTCATAATTGAGGACACAATTTATCTGCAATGTCATTTTTCTGTTTACTTAATCAAAATACAATGGCTTCAACGGAACGCACTTGTGCACGTCTTGTGGATGCCCCCATGGTGGTGGAAACGTCTTTTTTGGCTCATATTTCACACTAAGAGTGAAACACAGGTGCCTCACTGCAGGCCGCCATTGGTTTTATTTGTTAGAATCCCTTCTCCTCACCCCGCAGATGTTTAGCAAACCACTAAAAAGTCCTGGACTGTCCCAGTTCCTCTTCTCCGTCTAGCCAGGGTGACTTCAACTTGGGTTTTGCAAGTTGTTTGTATGAGATGAAGGAGAAATGGCATTCCGAGTGGAAATGATAGGCTTCTGATTACAGGATGTGACTTTCATTGCAAATCATCACCTCACTCACAGCTGTTTTCCAGGAGAACGTGTTTGAGATTCGGATCCTGCAAACTGTCGGAAATAACGCTTGCAAGAAGTCGGCGGCTGAAATAAAAATTGGATTTGGATTTAATTTGTCGTCCGTAGCAGCCATTCAATTAAACCGGGCTTTTTTTTAATGTTTATACTCCAAAATGTTAAGAAGCTATTTCCAAACTCTGATTTCGGTGTTTGGTTTTAGGAAAGGAGATTTAGGGAATTGTAGACTAATATTATTTGTAAACTGCTTAGGTTTTGCAAAAATAAACATTGGGCCGTGCAAATATCCACGGATAGCAGAACAATAATATGCTGCAAATACAAATTCCTATTTACTTTATCTCCCAGGCCTCAGGAGAAGGAAGTGGCGACGTGGAAAGAAAAACGTCAAAACCGGCTGTCGAAAAGCACGCATGGACGGTAAGCGGTCATTTTGATTTGCTATTGTTGGATAAAAAGAAGGTAAAGGCTTATTTTATCATTTTGATTGCGATCTCTATGTAACTGCTGACTTGCAGACACATTTTTTGCCAATAACTAAACAAAAAGTTGCACATTTTTATGGCTGGGGAAGCAAGCCAAAGGCCCAATGACGTCTTTACCTGCAAACTATTGAATTATAAAAAAAAATTTTTCCTCGCTTTTGGTATTTTGTCTTTTCCGGTGCTACCGCTTCTCTGCCTGCTTTATATCACCTTCACATTTTGACAGAGTCGGATTCCACTTGCACCCACTCATGTCTTCCCACCCTGGAGAGATAAGTGCCCCCCCCTAACATGCCACAGACTATGAAAACAGATGTCAATCCCGTTGATGAGTTTGACATTGATGCTGGTTTGTCAATCTACTACAAGTAGGAAATAGAAAAGATATCATAACAATGAGCTTTTCAAAATTTTAGGTCTTGGGTTTATTTTATTTTTTTTAAAAGGGACCCACCCTCCATTATAGTTGTCCATTTTCTTCTGGGAAAAGGCAAAATATTATGAAAACAAATGAATCGTATAAAGAGAATCTGTTATTTTCGCTGTCTTTTTCTTATTTAATTTTAGATGACAGTTTTACATTTTTGTGGGAAAAAATTAATGTGGTCTTTGGCTTTTTTTCCATTTCATTGTAAGTTCAAACTGAATTGAGCAATTACGTTATTAGGCTAAGAGAGGATTTGATTTGAGCTAAAAGTGAAGTAAGGCAAAGTATTTTATAGTATTAATGATTGTAGCCCTGTGGCTTTTACAAGTGGGATTTCCATCTATCCGATAGGTGTTTATTAGCATCCTATTAAGCAAAGGTGATATTAAAGAGAACAGCTGGTAGCAGATGCCTGCTTGCCTACCATTTTTTTCCACGCTTGTTTGTAGCCACGATAACTTCTCCAATCTCAGGCAAGTCAGGGCAAAAGAAAAAAGAGAGGCTACTTCTGTCAAACTTTCCATTTTGTCATGCTGGAATTTGTTGTGAGTTTGTCGTCTTTGACAATGTCACTCAAGTGTCCTTTTTCTCCAAAGATTTTTTTTTCTGTCTTGTGGAATCCATCCCACGTGATGTCATCTTCATGATTACATGAAAATTTTTAAAAAGATTTGACCATAAGCATTCCAAATTGGCAAAGGCATGCCAAATCCAATTCGAATTTGCTAAGTAGTTACCACCATATGACGCTTTACATCCATCACAGCCAATCAAAGGGGCTCCTATCATTCCCTTTAAATATGGAACACCCACATTTTTACCCTGGCTACATTGCTGCGTGATAGAGGATAATGTGGAATCATAAAAGACATTGTGAGCAACTCGGCAGTTTTCCAAATATAAATAAACCTGTAATATTCAATATATATATATTGATGTATTATTTTAATGATGGGCATTAAACACAAAATCCTGCAATGGTATCAAAGACAACATTTTTAATGTCCCCCTTTCTTGGTTTTGACAAAAAAAATACAAAATGATACATACATATATATATAAATAAATAAATAAAAACAAATACTCCGACCACAACGCACTGAGTAAACTGGATATTTGCTTAATGACGTTGGAGGTCACGAGGTCCAAATCTATCAGCACTCCCCCGCCCCTCCATGACATATATGTGATTAGGAGTTGTTTATCATGTTGTTAATTTTGTCAAGTTAGAGTCAATAAATTCTGGGGTGGAATTCTAAGCATAGGCATTGCTATGTGACACAGTGGGGGGTTATCATCTTCGAAGACAAATGGTTAATTATCAAACCAGGCTTAAGGTCGCTCCCTTTTGGCTGCTCTCTTTTTTTACATTCTTCACAGGTGAGAATTGAGGTGAAAACTGAGCTGTGTGGAGAGGTGGGCACTTATTATTGTTTTCTCTCCATTTTTTGGGAGATAGATAATAAAGCAGAGTGGTCATTGGTTTATTTTAACAAGTACTACCTTGTCCCATGACAGGAATGAACAAACTCTCTTCCGATCTTAGACTTTCATTGCTTAAGGGAATCAATGAACGCGCCACATATGCAGAGTACCTGTACACACACAACATTACCATTTTAAAAGTGCGTAAACTGATGGTTCGCTTATTTCAACAGACGGCTCCTCCACCTTTGCGGCCTATTCAGCAGCCACCAGTCGCACGACAAGAGGAGATGTCAACTGTAAGACAAACAGGTACACCCCCATCTTCTAAAAAAAAAAGTACAATGCAAACTGTCACAGTCCAATTTTGACTAAATCCTCACGAATTTAGTGGTATATTTCTCCATCTAGCGGGAGTTACAAGCATAACATGCTTGTCAATTTTTTCTTCCAAGTCCAAACATGACGTAAACCTCTCTAATCCAGAATAATGGTGGGTTAGAGACTAGAGTAATTGATGCTGCTTCCACAAATGCATAATATTGCCCATGTTCATCATATAAAAAGGATTTTTACAATCAAGCAATTTCGACCTCAATCTGGGAATTCACACAAAAATGTGAGCTAACGGTGATTATTGTCTTTTCAGGGGCCAAAGGAGACAAAGGCGAGCGAGGAGACAAAGGGGAAAGGGGTCTAACGGGGCCAAAAGGAGACCCCTCTCGAGGCTGGAAGGTGAGATTGTTGAATTTCATAAATGAATTGCCATTGTCATGGATTTGGAAAAAAAACCTAACCTTCAAAAGTGGACTCCAATTGTTAAAAATCACTCGAATAATCTGGGTGAATACAAAAAGTCTGACGAAACCATGCTGAAATCAGCGCCACCATGTTGTTTCCAAGCAGTCAGGATTGTTTTGCAAAGGTCCTTCAAGGGGATTTTTTCAGCAAAGATATAAACTTTGAACTTGGAAGCCATAAAACATCAAAATCTAATAACAAGAGCATGCAAGATCAAAAGCTTGAGCAAACGTGGTGTATAATAAAGACCCTCGTAGGCGCCCCCGAGACGCCGCAAATACTCAATTATTAAAGTATCAGAACCCATGTTTTTTGTTTTATGTTTTTTTATTGACAGTTGCTCATTTATGCGTTTTGTATACTATTCCAGGCAGTGTTTGATGGAAAAAAGCCCTTTTTAATTCTGATTTATCTTGAAAAGGCATACTCAAAGGCCCATTCATTATATTTACCTAAATATCTGCTATTAGAAGACACATAAAAAAAAATTATAAGATTGAAATGGATCTGCAGAAATATTGCCCAGCTTTGAACTATAAATATATCATTACTAATGAATGTTCTGGCAGTTAAATTTTGAGTTGGATTCATAGTGAATAACATATGGCCATTTTAAAATCACAACTACTAAAGAGAAATATTTTTTTTCATGCTAGATTATGCACAAATATTAGATGGACTGCATGACATGTATTAGTTTTTTTTAAACTAATGTATGACAAAGGTGATTATTTATTGACTTGAAATGATGTATCAGATGTAATGTCGTTTTATTCTTCACAATTTCAGGGAGAATCTGGTGAGAAGGGAGCAAAGGTGAGTTGAATTTACTAATTATGATAAGTTTCATTCACTGACTAACTTAAAACAACGATTTTTGGTCACGTGTTTCTCAGGGCAACGCGGGTTTCGGCTACCAAGGCAAAAAGGGCGAGCCCGGCCTTCCGGGACCCTCTGGACTCCCGAGTCTGGGGTCAGTCTGCAAAGAGGGTTCCGATCCTTCCTGCGTATCTGGAGTTCGAGGACCAGCAGGTCCCCCTGGCGCCCAGGGACCACCAGGAGAAGATGGAGAACCGGTAAGGTGTTTTTCCTATCCAATATGCAGTGAAGCAAATGAAAATAAATTCAAATTTTGGTCCAAATTTTTACTTTATCAGGATATATTGCAAAAAAAAAAAGTTTGTTGATGCCTTCTTGTGTTGTTTTTGTACAGGGTGATCCTGGTGAAGATGGAAAAAGGGTGAGTTGTAAAACTGTTGACATTGAAGTTTCATAAGTACTCATAACTCCACATTTTTGCTGATTTTCAGGGTGTGGATGGACCCCCAGGCTTCCCAGGAACCCCCGGCGATCCCGGGCTCAAAGGAGACAAGGTTAGATGAACACATGGACAGTGGCACGCAAACCATGAATTATAAAAATGTAACATGTAAAATTAATGAGAGCACTCCATGCAGGGAGATCGTGGCGAGGGTCAGCTGGGCCCCAGGGGGCCACCTGGTCCTCCCGGCCCCCCAGGACCAGGAAGTAGATCTGTAAGTGTATCTGAAGTTACGCCGAGTCATGAAAGTGAGTATTGATTGAATGGAAGTCATTACGGTGGATGTTTATCAGACCTACGTGGACATGGAGGGATCGGGATTTCCTGATCTGGAATCAGTTCGGGTACGTGACATCAACAAAATATGTGAAAAGAATAACAAGTGTATTGAAAAGGTTTTTTTTGTTTTATTTTAGGGACTGCCAGGGCCACCGGGCCCACCAGGTCCTCCCGGTCCACCTGGTCTTGCTACAACAAATGCGGCATCAAGTTCAGGAGCAGTTGGACCACCAGGAAGTGATGGCGTGCCGGGTCAACCCGTGAGTGCAAATATGGGATTTTTAAAAAATGATAAAACTGTCCCAAGGGAGACCAAATAGCAAACTATTTACGATACTGTGAACTTGTGATTGGCTGGCAGGGTTTAGCTGGTTTACCAGGCGTCGATGGCCAACCAGGAGTCCCCGGCCCTAAAGGAGAAAAGGTTATTTCATATTTTTCTATTAAAATGTGTTGAACTATGATTATGTTACCTTAATTTGCGCCATTTGGTTTTACTTTCAGGGTGATTCCGGTGTGCTGGGTTATCCAGGACCAATTGGAGAGAAGGTGAAGATTTTTTTCACATCACATGATGATTAATCATGCCAATAAAATTAAACTAAATGTTTCTATTTGTCCCCTTCTGAATATATTTCATTCTACAGGGAGCTCAAGGAGAACCTGGATCACTGGGACCAGCGGGGGAGTCTGGTTTGGCGGGTTTACCTGGACCAATGGGACCATCTGGGCCACCTGGACCACCTGGGCCTCCTGGACCAAGATACAATGCCGGATTTGTAAGGTTTTTTTTAATCAAGCAATACCAAAATAGTGGTGTGATAATAGACCATAGAGTGAGACAAATATATCAAAATCTGAAATATAAATGCAATATACGTTTGGTTGTTGTCAACAGGATGACATGGAAGGATCAGGCGGGATTTTCACAAACAGCGTTCCGGGTGTCCAAGGACCCGAAGGAAGACAGGTTGGCTTTTTTCAATTTAATTTTAAATCAATTTTTCTGCCAGCTCCCAAAATCGCAGAAGTATCCTTATTTTAACATTAAAATTGATTTTTATATTCAGCGGACAGTTAGTAGCAATGACAAAAGCATCTAGAAGAGCTCTAAAAACAGCAAACGATCAGAAATATCACACAAATTTCAACAATTAGTATCTATTAAAGTGTTTTTAATCAAATTATATTATCTCTTAGGGTCCACCTGGTCTACCTGGACTTCCAGTAAGTAACAATGCAGTGGATGTATTTTTTTACAAATATTTTTTTTTAAATCCATTATTCTGTTGAATAATTTGCAGGGTAAACCAGGGTTGCCTGGTCTCGCAGGACAGAAGGGCAGCGAGGGTCCCGAAGGAAGGGACGGCCAACCGGGATTGGACGGCTTCCCTGGAGTTCAGGTCTTGAATTCTTTGCATTGACTATAGTCTATTCTTTTTTTTCTTTTTTTTTTATACAATTCTCATTTCTCTCTATAAGTGGAAACGTTCCATCCTCTACATTTTTATAGAATATTTTCATTTTAATTCTGTTACAGGGAGCCAAGGGTGACAGAGGTGACCGAGGAGACAGGGTAAATAAATATTGCTTCAAATCCTATAGATTTTGTTCAATATAAAATGTGTTTTAATCCAGTGCATGTCTTGTCATTAATTAGATTGCACACATGTCATCTTGTGTTTTAGGGGGAACCTGGCCGAGATGGCTTCGGAACTCCGGGACCCCCAGGCCCACCGGGACAACCGGGACAAATCATTTACCAGCCATCTGAGAATGTAGAGGAAATTTTGTTGTTTTTGAAAATATCAACCTGCACTCTTTAATTTTCCTTTTTTTAATGTTACTGCAGTTTGACGGTTCTATTGGTAGCATTGGGCCTCAGGTATGTATTTAAATATCATGTGATCAATATCTCCATTGCTTTGTGTCGATTTACCTTCACATTTCCAAAAGAAAACATAACTTGTGCCTTGGAATGGTAATCTAAACTCTCATTTTTTGTTAAAAGGGAGGTCGTGGTATACCAGGCCGTGCTGGATTCCCTGTAAGCCCATGTTCAGTCTCCAGTAATTGTTATTAATATTTGTTGGATGTCAATGAATTTGACTTGTTTTGCCCGGTCGATTAGGGTCCCGTGGGTCCGAAAGGTGAGATTGGAGACCCAGGCCCAGCAGGTTATGGCATCAAGGTACAGATCAATTGTAATTGAAATGTACTGCATTTAGCCTTGTGTCACCTATTGTCGTGGAACTAATAGAACTTGCCTCTACAGGGCGAGAAAGGTGAACCGGGTCTGGTCATCGGACCTGATGGGAATTCGCTCTTTTCGACGGGGCTGACGGGTTTCAAGGTGAGAAGGTCGCGTTTGTCGGCGCATGCGTCACCTCACCGAAGCTCAGCTTGCTGGACTTTTGTTTCTACAATGCGTTTAGGGAGAACAAGGGCCTCCTGGACCCATTGGACCACAAGTAAGGAGCAACGCAACTCACGCTAGTGAGTTCATATTTCCAAAATTGTAACTTTTGCTACAATGTTGTTACTCTGATTTAGGGGCAGTATGGACCCAGCGGAATTAAGGGCGAAATTGGAATGCCTGGAAGACCCGTGAGTGATTAATATATGTTAAATAAAATGTGTACACAGTTTGTTGAGTAAGTAGGCAGTAGTAAAAAAGAAATGTCACCGTTAGGGTCGACCTGGTGTGAACGGATACAACGGGGAGAAAGGGGAGCCAGGCTCTGGTTTTGGATACCCAGTAAGTTCTCTTTTAGAATTCATTTAAAAAGATGGATTTCTTTTTTTTCCCAGTTGTTAGATGTATCATTCCTATTGTTTTTTTTTTTCCATCAGGGAGTTCCTGGTCCACCAGGACCTCCGGGACCACCAGGACCAACTTTTAATCGCTTCGATGTGAGTCGACAAATTATTAAAAGCAGTAATCTGACAGGTAAAATTGGGTTGTATTTATTTATTTTCTTTTAAACAGGGCTACGATGGAACCTCCAGAGACTATCCAGGTATGAATTATCATGTGACACTTAAACGATATCGACATGGTTGTTTTCTACTTTTCTCCTCTGTCAGATATAATAGAATCATATTAGAAAATGGTGGTGTTCTCTCGTTAAGGAAATAGCAAATGGCCCTGTTAAATAGAGCTTTTTTATTTCTGGAGACAAAGAAATGGTTCTTATTTTTCAGATGAGCTTGAAGGGGATATAATCTTTCCGTTGTCACAAGATTAAGCCGTCAAGTTTTACTAGATATGAGAAATGAGCCCGTAAAACAGAATAGGAAATCGCACTGCCAAAGTCACTTGCCTGTGGAGTATTGTCTCATGCTACAGTGTGCATGTCTTTTTTTATTTTATTATTATGACAGCAACTAAGGGGGACAAGGGAGACCAGGGTGAACGTGGACTCCCAGGTTTTTCCGGTAACACCTCCCACTTTTCACAATTTTTATGCATGCGACAAATTTAATAACTGCTTTAAATGCGATTTGCAGGCATCTCCAATTTTGACATGCACACACTCAAGGTGTGTGCGATTTACAAATTAAAAGTTTCACATTTAAGACGACAACATTAGAACATTCTCGTGTTAAAACGTCTTTTTGTCTCCAACAGAATGACTTAAAGGGAGAGCACGGCGAGCAGGGAGTGAAGGGGGAAAAGGGGGAACCCGGTGGATATTATCACCCACGTTTTGGAGGACCTCTCGGGTCTCAAGGACCGCCTGGAAAGCCAGGTTTACCAGTGAGTTTGAGGATAAAACATAGGTATTTTTGGAACTAAAAACTAAATCATGTCATTCGTGTCTTCTGTGTGTTAGGGTCCAAAAGGAGATACTATAATGGGCCCCCCTGGACCTCAGGGACCACCAGGAAAACCAGGGATCGGCTATGATGGCCGACCAGGTCCCGCTGGGCCACCTGGACCGCCGGGACCGTCTACCTCTCCGTCTTTACCGGGCGCCTTTTGGCCTGGTCAAAGTGAGTCGCTTTGTCGACTTTGTCAAAACGAGACCAAGTCCACAGGTCCTGAATAAGAACCACGACCTCTTAAACGTATCTTTTTATTTAAAGCTGGAAATTTGCCAGGACCTCCTGGTCCTCCTGGCCCAGCTGGAAGTCCTGGACACTCATCTGGAGTAGGTGTTCCTTTTCTACCCATCATTTTTTTTGTTTGATTTGCTGAGGTCCAACCGAGTTGTTCATTGGCTTCGGACAGGTTACAGTTCTCAGGTCCTACGACGTAATGCTAGCTACGGCCAGACGGCAGGCGGAAGGCAGCCTCATCTACATCATCGACAAAGCCGACCTCTATTTAAGAGTCCGTGACGGACTGCGACAAGTCATGGTATGACTGATCCAGAGAAGAAACACCTCTGGCGAAAAACTGTTGGGGGGGAAAAAATCGGATGAAAGATCCGTCTGTGCATTGGTGGAATTTATTCATTTGTATTTTCTTCGCAGCTGGGAGAGTACAACCCCTTCTTCAGAGATTTGGTGAGGCTTCAAAGCAAACATAACTTTTCATTTTCTTGATATTTACCAATGATTTGCATTTCAGGAAAATGAAGTAGCAGAGGTTCAGCCTCCACCCGTGATCTTGTACCCCCAATCCCACGACCAGTCCCAAAACAACGGCGCTGGCCGCTACTCTCAAACCGTCTCCGACGTCCGACCCCTGGATCCACCGCCGCACCCGGCGGCGGATCCCCGCTACCCTCCGCAGTACGATTCCAGATTCCCAGACCGAAGGAACTCTGGTCAGACGGATGGCCGAGTGGCGACCGAGGGCAGACATCCCGTCACTCCACAACGAAAACCCAACCCCCCTGTAGTGCATCACGGCCTTAACGATAAATCGGGATCAGGCGTGAGTGGCATTTCAGAACCAGGAATGGATGACACACCCCTCGAAAATACCGAGATTGTTCCCTTTTGTCTTTTTCACTAGCTCCATCTTATCTCCCTGAACGCCCCTCAAACTGGAAACATGCGAGGAATCCGGGGGGCGGACTTCTTATGTTTTCAACAAGCCCGTGCTGTAGGCCTGAAGGGGACCTTCAGGGCCTTCCTGTCCTCCAAGCTCCAGGACCTTTACACCATTGTCCGCCGGTCGGATAGGGAGACCATGCCCATTGTAAACCTCAAGGTCAGATGCTGCCGTTTTATGATCACAGATGCTAACTACTCGGTCATAGCGGGAGCTATTTTTGTCCAGGAAAATTGCAAACCCTTAAAGATGTTTTCAGCAATAACTAGAGATATTTTAAAATTGATTTTTTTTTAAGAGGTTGGACAGAAGTTCCTGAAGTGAGACACACAAGTTGTTATTTCGGCAATGAAAAATTGCTACAATTTAACAGACATCTGCAATTACAATGTCTGTCAAATTTAACTGGTCTTAAATTCACATCATATTTAAAAACGGGGGAAATTGACAGTTGGGCCCCTAAGATTTATCTTGAATTATATATATATATATATATATATATTTTTTTTAACTAGAGATATTTTAAAATTGATTTTTTTTAAGAGGTTGGACAGAAGTTCCTGAAGTCAGACACGGAAATTGTTATTTTCGGCAATGAATAATTGCTACAATTTAACTGGTCTTAAATTCACATCATATTTAAAAACGGAGGAAATTGACAGTTGGGCACCAAAGATTTATCTTGAATTTTTTTTTTTTTTAATCTGCTTTTATTGTGCCATGATACCGTAGATTCTACATCGGTTAGTGTCATCCATAAACTTTTTTTGTTTTTTTTGTTTCGCTACAGGGTCAAGTTTTGTATGACAACTGGGAATCAATCTTTGACGAGAGTGCCAGCAAAATGAGAAACGGCGTACCGATTTACTCATTCGACGGCAGGGATATTCTCAGGGACGGCGCGTGGTGAGTAGCAACAAGAAAAAACATGTCTTCCAATTATGGATGTCCGAATAGCACATACGCAAATACCGTACGCCGTATCTGCTTTCCCAGGCCGCACAAAATGGTCTGGCACGGGTCGAGCGACAAAGGCCACAGGCAAACAGACCACTACTGCGAAACATGGCGGGCTGGCGACCAAGCCGTGACGGGCCTGGCGTCGGCGATAGAGAGCGGTCAACTCCTGCAGCAACAATCTCGTAGCTGCTCCAATTCGCACATCGTCCTTTGCATCGAAAACGCCGCCACGTCACACTCCAAAAAATAACGTAAGATCCATCCACTTTTTAAAAAATCATTTTAAATTCTCACGTTGTTTTTTTCCCAAAACTTGGCGTCCAATGAACTTGCCCGGAAGCCTTTTTTTTTTTTTGGCCTGGAGTTTTTTCGTCGTATTCTTCGTTTTTCCCTCTTTGAACGCCAAAGAGATCGAAGTTGGACATCTTTTTTTTTCTTCTAAGCGTTGAACGAGAGTTAAAAAAAAATACAGTAAATATGTTCTCAAATTGTATTCACTCGTGTTACTTGCGTTGTCTTTTTTTTTGTTTTTATTTTGATGTTAGCGATTTTTACTCCTTCCAATGTGGTTATATAGCCATTCCGTTATGTTTTTTGTATTGATCATTCAACATTTCTTTCCAATTGTATTCTTATTTTTTTGTGTTGTGGGCTACGTATGGGCACGGCAAAGACTATTTGAAATTTAAAGAAGATATTTATTTTTAAATGAAGTTATATGATGACAAACAAATGAATTTAATGAAAATACAGCTTGCCCAAATACTCCCATTTTTATATTGTGCCTTGTTAGAAGACCAAGTTTTGCTTTTCATTTAATAAGTGCACATTCCTTACAGGACCACTTCCTCTTATGAATTATTATCATTTTGTACAGTACGTGTGCTTTCCAAAGCAGCATTTTCCTTCATTTTTTTCAGTTTTTGATGGACAAAACTGACACTATGGAACATTTTTCTACAATGAGAGTTAACCACCAAAATGATTGACTTAACTGAGTGTGCAGAAAGTGATTGACGCTAATCTGTTTTGAGATTTTGTATAGTTTTTTTTAAGAACAAAACAATATTTTGTTATAACCCAACCAACGCTTGACTGAATCTGTGGTTTCCCTTTTTAATCTCAATCATGCATTGAGTTGTACTGATCTTCAAGGCACTGAATAAATGTCTTTTCAAACGCCACAATCATAAGGTGACGCTTTTGACATCGTTGAGCACTGATTTGAGTAAATCTTGAGTTAGATCAAAAGTATTTCCAATGAAAAATCATCCCATTCTTGAATTTATGCACTCGTGTTTATTCTTACTTGAGTTAGGAAAATTGAAAGAGCAAAAACTGCACTTTTTAATTGAATTTCAGTGCGCTTGGTGCTTTGTGTGCTGCTTAGACAACAGTTTTATATGAACTGAGGTCAGGGAAATAAACTAGAAATACACATTTCACTCCCAAAGAAGCAGCACGGCGCTCCTCAAAAATCTCTACATTGATATTCACAGAGAAGCTGTAGATCTTAAAGTAAAATGATATTTAAAATGAACTGAATTAGGTCACTCGTCGTTGGTGAATGTCTACAAAATCCTCTTAAATCTCCACTTAAAAGTTAGTAGGAGTTCCATGCTCATATTCGATTAAGAAGATTAATTTGAATTATTCAAAGATGGCCTCATTTACTGGGTGGGCTACTCCAATAGGAAGGCAATCATCATGGCGCACATTCAGGTGATTGCTGGACTTTGATTGGCTTAGATTTGTTGGAAACGCATCCAACCGAATCTTGACCGAAACGCTACGTACTCAAGAGTTGCGTGGGATTTTATTTTTATTTTTTTGAGACCACTTTTTCCCCAATTTGTTCTGATTCAAGTCACAATCCGATTTGCATCTGGACACTCCACTTTGACCACTTCAAGTCATCTTCCCGTCAAGTAAATCTGACTGAGAAATAAACCAATCTCTGCCCTTTTCAACGTCATTAAAAGCGTCAATCAAATATTTCAAGATGCCGGGCTTTCCGAACGAGGCTCCGTGGCTTATATTAATTGAGTTTGGGGCTTAGTGTCACCGCCATATTATGGGAAATGATCGGCGTCCCCGCCTCTGTCCGACGCCTCCAAGTGTTCGCCAAAGTAAATCACGTGAAATATTCGCCACACTCCACGAGTGGCGTATTATCCCTTTTACATCTTCTTAACGGGCTGAGGTTAGGAAGCGGCCCCGGAGGCTGCCGTGTAATCACCCGCATCTGGCTTTACTGGGAAGAGCGATCACGCCGCCAGCTCGGGGGAAGGAAGGCTATATTTAGTGGGTGCTAAGTAATAACTAAGTGGAGAAAAAAAAATGATCCCGCAATGGCCACGATACGGCGAGGTGGCGAACAGAAATGTTAATTACAATAGGCCGGGACAAGAAAAAAAGGGGTTGTCATTGCTATCTTGTTTTTTTTCTCTGTCACGACACCCTAAACTGAATCTAAAAATGAAGTCACTTGGTGGTAGTTTCTTCAAGAGTCGTTGTGTGTGGTAAGACTCGTTAAGGGTGAACATTAGACGGTTGAGTGTGTGACTTGACAATGCTTTCAAGGACTTCTATTGGCCAGGTCAGTAAGACAAGGGTGGAATTCAAGGCCTTGTATCCATGCCCATTGTTTTGCTTCTGGTCTTGTTTTGTGCTCAATATTATTTTTTCTGTCTCAGCTGCTTTGGTCAGCAACTTCTTCTTTGTGTCTTTGTGTCACCAGTACTTTGTGCAGGTGTTCTTTGCGATCTTGGGCATCAGCGGCTTTTTGTTCAGTAGGTATTTTGTTTGTTAATTGTATGTTGATGTTCTTGGATGTTGTTCTTCTTGGTTTGTTCTTTGTTTTATTTTTCGGCAAAAAAAACTTCAAATACGGCAGATATTTTTTACTAAGTGACATGAATATCATATATATATATATATATATATATGTATATATATGTATATATATATATATATATATATATATATATATATATATATATATATATATATATATATATATATATATATAAATATATAAATATATATATATATATATAAATATATAAATATATATATATATATATATATATATAGAGAGAGAGAGAGAGAGAGAGAGAGAGAGAGATAGATATGTATGTCTATGTATATATATATATATATATATGTCTATATTTTCTGTTTCAGAATAAGCCTTAAATCCAAATTGTCATGTTTAAAAGTTGTTCATTTTCCCTTTCAGTTTCAAGTTCAGCAAGAAAACACACGCTTAATAGGATTTAGGTCAGGTGATGCCTTCAAAAAAAGGTTTGGTTACTTTTGCAGTACTTTTTGGAGCATTGTCTACTTGCGTTAAATGTGCTCCATATGTTATGAATGATTTTTTTTCTCTAATTACCACAAGATTAACTCTTATTTGAATCCAAAACAGGCTAATTTTGTTCAAACCATCACATCAACCTGTTTTGGTTGAGGAAAAAAAATGAAATTCCTCAATATCGCGTGGGAAAGAACTATACTATACAAGAACCAAATATATATATATATATATAATATAATATTTTATATATATATCTCCACGCGATATTCAGGCATTTAAGTTTTTCCCCACTCTTGTGTTTCAATATTTAATGAACAGAATGTTACAGAGAGGAGATAGTTTTAACTGTGTCCTTTACAGTAAATCCATTTTCAAGCCAGTGTTTATTGGCTGATACGTACTGGAAAATCTACGTAGGCCCAGTATTGCTTCTGGAGTGTGACAGAAGGTAAATGGCCATCTCCATTTCACTGGGATGCGTCCCCACAAACAAAGCCTTAATCCGGAAGCACCTCCTTAACCTTATCCAGCTGACTACCCACGGTCGTCAGTGCAGCTGGCGACATATTGGATGTGACGTCTACTTCCATCTTCTGATGAATTTTTTATGACTCTTTCTTTTGCAGCCGCACGCAGATGGGACTCGCGTTAGCTCTGTGCTGTAAAACTATGTTGCAGAAAATGACAGCGACCCTATCACAAGCTATGACCCTCCTACTCCATCTCACCGGTAAATTTTCATTGGATTCATATGTTAAACGGCGCGCTTGCATTTCACATTCAGCGGCATAAATGTTTTGTTTTCTTCATATCCAATACAGTCAACATTTTAGACTACTGTAACTCTAAGCCATGAATATAGATTATTTCTAGACAACAAAATGTCCGTTAACTAGTTTCCATAATATCTTTTGGAATGGAAAACAGTGCAAGTACAGGTTCACAATATACATATAGTCTTAGTAATTTAATACCACTAAAGAACTAGACATAGCCAAAGACTATAAATGAACTGCTTTTGCACCAATTCTTTTTAAGACTGGTTGGATGTTTTCCAAAACTGGCCTGCTCCCGACATTCCGAGAAATGAACGAAAGAATGGGGCTAACTCGTGAGGGGTCTGGAAGATAAGCTACTTAGGTTGTCAACATTGACAGAGCGGAATTCGCTCTGTGTTCATTCGCAACGAATACATTTATTTTAACATAAAGGGCAGCATGCCACCAGCACACAGAACGAGACACGGACACCACAACACGGACAAAGACCTACCAAAAAACAAATAAACAGGGTTATATATTTAGACACACACTGTGATGACACACTCTCTGGTAAAAATCTAGTTTCTTCAGTTCTTAATTCCTCCTATGACCTTTTTTTCAATGTAATATTCCAACTCGTCACACGATAATGTT
Organism: Stigmatopora argus; assembly: GCF_051989625.1. Lineage (NCBI taxonomy): Eukaryota > Metazoa > Chordata > Actinopteri > Syngnathiformes > Syngnathidae > Stigmatopora > Stigmatopora argus. Next base: position 16,751,728 of record NC_135399.1, read on the forward strand.
ATCGAGTCTGCACTACTTCTTTTCCACTCTCCTAGAATCCTTCCCTCAACAGTTTCAACTATGCAGAGATAAACGTTTGCATAAATTATTCTCATGCACAATTTACAAAGTTTTGCAGCTGTTTGAGTTGTGAAATTGTATTTTTGAATTATTTTTGACAAGATTCACCATTTAATTAGTTCCGTTAATGCGCAAGCTACAATGACATGAATAAAATAAGATTTAGGCTACTTATCAAAAACGAATGCTGTTTCATATTGAAAGCATCCAAGTGTCCTTTGTGCCTTCATAAGTTTCCTGATATCGCGTCCCCGGGGCCATCCACTATTATAAAAATTAATTATGGTAAGCTCAATAGAGGTCGATCATTTTGCCACCCCCAGATAAAACTGGCCTAGCATCTCACTCCTCATTATTCCAACCTTAAACAGGACTCCTCCCCTTTACTGCTGTCTTGTGGGAACATCTACTAAAAAATGAAAATGGAAACTAGTTGAACTTGCAATAAAAATGAGTCGTTTTTCACACCACTTTAGATCTGACTAAATTATTAAACTAGTGCGACTTAACAGTTTCAATGTCCATATAAATAACAAATATTTGTGGTGTCAGGTAAAAACGATGAACTCCCGAGGTTGCAGTCATATTTTTACAAACAAAGTAGTAAGATAAATTTAAAATCCTGACGTAACAAGGTAGGAAAAGTCTAACATAATGATAGAAAACACTACTTCATTTGGCAGAAATACACCTTTTATACAGGAAAAGATGCTTTTGTAAAGTGTAAAAAGGACAAAATGATGCAACTGATGGATGATACGTTGCAATCTTCTGATGAGATCTTTCAATTAGAAAAAAAAAATGATTTAATGTACTGTGAGACAATCATTTGGTAAAGCAATTGTCCCCCAAGACGTGTTTTGAATTCACTTCCTGCTCATTTAAGGGCATTTTAGGGTCACTTTGGGCTGAAATAGGGTCACTTCCTGTTGATTTTGAGGCAAATTAGACTCCCTTCCTTTTGTTATCTTACTCATTTAGTATTATAATGATGTCACACACCCCAAGGTCTTTCTTTCCAATCTAACAATTCTTAATATTTGGACTTTCAGGTCACGAAAGAACATATTTCTTCTCGCCATGAATCCATCTGGAATGAGACTTGCTGTCGCTTACTGGCCAGAGCCAGGCGCCGTCTGCGCCCACCCTCATTGGCTACGGGCGGGCACTTCTCTGCCCGCTCCCATTGGCTGCCTGGAGGTGAGTGGGTGGGGGAGCGCCCCCATCCGTTTCCCCCCCTGTGGCAGCGTGCGTAAATGTAAAGAATCTTTTCGGCGCCTGCGATGCGAGCGACTTGGAGCGTGGACATCGAGAGCGAGTGAGCGAGGGAGAGTGAAAAGCAAAGAGGGACCAGCAGCACTTCTTCTCCCCCCTCCGTCTCCCTGCTCCTTGTCACTCCATCCTTCTTCCCCTCTCTTGGACCAGCTTCCAGGCAGGACCGAAAACCACCTCCCCCCTCCTTAGCCCTCCCTTCTACCGCCCCGGGACCCTTTGCCTCTCCTCACTTATCCCGCCAACTGTCACTTTCGACAAGGTAAGGCCCCATTTTGTTTTATTGGGCATCTCAAAGTCTCCAAACTGGTGCTTCATCATGTTGTCTTTGTTGTTGTTGTGGCCCGAACTAAATGCCCGTTTTTAAGTTGCGCCCCCTGGCATTGTTTTCCAAAAGTGGCGATCCTAATCTCTTGTAAACTCCTATCTGTACTCCTCTTATATCCGCCAAATCCAGCAATCTGATAGGCTCCCGGGCTAAGCAAGTCTTTGATACCCATCTCCGAGCAGGTGGACAAAGTAGTGTTTTTGTTCCATGTGAAAATTGTGCTTCTAATTGATTGGTTATGCTTGAGAGGTAGTTGCTGACGGCTATTTATAGATGCTGTCAGACCAGGCCAGCCCCCCCACCCCCCGACATGATAGAGAACCAACCCCCCCACCCACAGCCAGGTCACTTCCTGCGAAATCTCCGGGGCTCGGGATAGAATGGCGTTGGCGTCCAGCGATTGGAGAATATGTACGTGACATTGCAGCAAGTGCGATGACTTTACAAGACATTGACCCGCTTGATTGAATCACGGGGAGGGAAGTCAGTACGGCCCATAAAGCATGGCTGGCATTAGCAGAGGGGAAAACTGCTTAGTCTTCCATACACACATCCTGTACTTTACCAGGAAATGTGGAATGGATAGTGTGTGTGTGTGCTAAAGTGGTCGAGACATCGATACCGCCAGCCCGCTCAGTTTTAGTGCCGTTTTTATCGAACAGTTGCGAACTGGCCACGTCCGAATGTTGAGAAATTCTCTTTTCTTTTTTAATCTAAGCGACATGTTATCCAATTTTGGAGTGATAAACAGCAGCTGTTGCAATATCCTTTGGGAATATGGAGATCCGAACACTATTGGCAGGTGACTGACTCAACTGCCATCCTGACAAGAGGTGTAGGAGATGGAATTGTTCTTTAAAAAAAATGTTAATTACCACTTGGGTATGAAAAAACAACCACATATCTGCTATTTGAAGGCAAAAAGCCAACGATAACATGCATAGGCTCGTGGGCTTTAATATTATATATTGCCAAAAATGGAATAAGGTAGAAACAAACTTTTATTTAAATGGAATAGATGAGGCAAATCATTCATTAAGTAATCTCAGTGTACAACATAGTCCTAAAACACAGATTTATGAAAGTCAAAATTCTCTGAAAAAGCCGTCCAAGTGTATTTTTTTTTCAATCTTAAAAAATTAACAATTTTCCTGAAAATTAGAGAACAAGTAATTTTTTTAAATGTATTTTTTTTTGTAATCCACAGGCATTGACAGGGGCAATGGTAGTGTGAATGCACTGTACACATATAAATAGATGACAATAAAATGTGATAAAATAGAATTAAACTCTTATTTACACTTCATAACATGCCACTCATTGGACTCTCTCTGCTAGAACCAACATATAAAAAAAATGTTCCCCAGAATAAGATATTTATGTGCCCTACTGCTCAAGCGCATTGGCGCCACGGTAAGCCACTTTGACTTTGAGTGTGTGTGTGTGTGTGTGTGTGTGTGGTTCCATTAACGGTGACAATGAGGAGGGCTTGGCACGTTAAGCCAGTTTTACACTTTCCCATCATTTTGTGCCACAGATGTACAATCTTAGCAGATGAGGTGTGATGGTGTTGGAAGGAAGTGACTGGATTCATTAACAAAAAACACATCACATTAACGAGAAGTGGATCTTTCTGTTGGCAGCGTGCAAAATGAAAGTAGACCGTGCTCTCTACCCAACACACACAAACACACTCGTGAATAATGCATCTAAACAATGGGGAAAATTTATGTCAGCTTTTCATATACAAGTTTGCTTAGAGTTATTTGTCGTTAAGGTATTCCCGCAATTTTCTTTCAACACCGATGAGATTAAAATTGTTCACTTGACCTTTGACTGATGAATTAATTGCACAATAAACATGTTCGCAGGATAAATTGTCAAGTTGCTGTCGGAACCTTTATGCTCTGATGCCGTTTTTTCTGCATGCACGATTGTTTTTGAGTCTTGAAAAAATATTTTCAAGACCTTTTAAGGCACCTTAGGAGTGGAAAGGGTCCGCGAATGGCAGAAAAAGATGACAATTGAAGTTGAAAATTCCCCGCTGCTACCCTCGTTGGTTAAGTGTGCTCGTAAATAGACCGCCAGCCTATTGACCCCAAGTGTGAATGCTATTTTTATACTTTCTAATACAAAGCAGCATGTGAAACATAACAAGGTTGTTATTGTAACAATGCTATTGCTCTCAGGTTAAGTGCACACTTAAGAAAAAAAAAAAACATTTTTAAATGGCGGAAAAGGATTCAATTGGAGATATGTGGTCATAGACAGGAAGGTAATACATTTCTATGGAAGGCTGGTTCATAAATGTAGTAAATGTCCTTAAGCAGGATTTTACTAGAGTGCACCAGATAATTTTTTTTAATGCTACTTGTGCTTATTTGTTCCAATCAAGTAATTAATGAGGGTGTGCCTTGTAAAGTTGTAGGTCAACTATCGCCATATCGAAGGCCAGGTTATGTGAAAAGTGTCGATCGACCCAAAAACTCAAGATTTGAGCCTTGCGTGTGCGGTCGATTGGTCGCCGGTCTTTTGGTCGCTGGTCTTTTGGTCGCCCGGACCGTGACAACGGGCGACCAAAAGACCGGCGACCAAAAGACCGGCGACCAAAAGACCGGCGACCAAACGAGGTAAAACAAGACGGTCTACGCATCAATAAAAGCCAACAATGGCCATGAGCAGTTTCACTGAGCCGACGTGTATAAGAGTTTGTATGTACATGCGTTGTCCCTTTAAGACGCGACGTCCGTCAGGGTCTTAACAAGTTCTCCAACAAAAAACAATAAAAGTCCGGGAAATTTGGAGCTTTTCTTTAGCCTAATATAATTACTAGGGCATTAAGTATGACTAAATAGTCATTCGCAGTTTGTATTTAGGGAATTTGAGCAACCATTTAAATGGTAATTATCACTTACCTTCCGGGCGACCAAAACACCGGCGACCAATCGACCGTGTACCGTTCCTTGTAAAGTTGTAGGTCAACTATCGCCGTATCGAAGCCCAGGTTATGTGAAAAGTGACAATCGACCCAAAAACTCAGGATTTGAGCCTTAAATGATGACCAAGTGTTTTTCTAAGCACGCCATCTCACATGGCGTTGATCATACAACGTAGTCACCATGGAAACATCCATGAACCCAAAGCGATGACGCACATGCAACAAAAATGAGCAAGTTAGCGGCTTGCAGTGAAAAGATGTCTGTTGACGTGAGGAAAAAGCCTTAGATATTGACACTTTGCGCTGCCTCTCTGTGTTTTGACCCGATTAAAAAAGCGCGGAGAAGTTTGTAGTAAGCGCGCGGTAGGTGAGTGCGCACATCCCGACAGCTTAACATGCTGATTATTCAAGCCTCTTAGGCTAAGCCACGGCGCCGGAGTGACGAGCGTCATCTTCCTTTTCTCGACTCCTCTGGCTTTCTTGGTTATGGCGCGTTTTAAGAGAGCGGAAAGCCCGGCGACAGCTCGCACAAGGCGAACCTGTTGTCTGGGAAAGCAAGAGGGATCAGTGACACCGTGATTCGCACGCTGCCGTGGCTTTATTTAGACATAATCCACCCGGCGTTGCTTTCAAGTTCTTTTATGGACTTGCTGAACGGTGGCCCGAGTGTGTTGTTGTCCGACACTTTGACCTCAGTGAGTGTGATGCATTAGCGGTGCTTGTTGGAGAACTAAACCTTTTTTTTTACTGAAAAGTTGTATTTTTCCTCCTTAACTATGTTAAGAAAATCAAAATTCAGTATGCCTTGAGATACAAGTGTCATGCCACAAAACTAACAAAAACAAAGACCTTTGCTTAAGTCTATAATTACTGAAAAGTTGTATTTTTCCTCCTTAACTCTGTTAAGAAAATCTAAATTCAGTATGCCTTGACATACAAGTGTTATGCCACAAAAACAAACAAACAAACTAAAAAAATGACAAAACACGTTGCTTAACATCTGTAGATGTATTTGTATAGTTGTACCATGAAATTAGATAATTTCCTACAACACTTGTAGCTCTCCATAACAAATTTGTATTTGATTTTGCATGAAAGCTATTTTTTTAAAGTGTCACTAAACTCATGGGATTAAGTTTTTGACAATTCCCACTTGACTGATGTAACACAAATGAAAAAATGAATGAGAGTGTGGTGGAATTGAGCTTGATTGGCCTTTACGCTGTTGACCTAAATAAACTTGACAAATGACCTTTAGGATAAATTAGAGTGAAAATTGAATCTGTGGCCTCCCAAATGTGCTTCTGGTAGATTTCTTTGATAACCTAAAGCTTGTGGTAAGCTTGATCATATTTAAATGCTCAAAAGTGAACTGCCAGCAAGCGACAGACAACATTTGGCAATATTGCTCTATTTTATAGACCAGTCCAAGCAATCCAGCAATCCCTTTTTTTTTTCTTCTGTGTTTGCCGTGTGTTTTGGATTCCTCTCAGCACGCTGCTGCGGGTGTGGGGTCGACCACTGAGTAGCTCCTGACGAGCAGATTGGCCTCAGCAGGGCAGAGAAAAGCAGGGAGGGTCCAATCCCGAGATCCTGCCCACCTGCACAAAAGCAGCAAATGAAACGGGACTTTCTTTGTCTTTTGACCACAGCTTGTTAGATTCTTTCATTTTTTTTGTCCCAAATTGATCAGGTTAACGACTTGATTGCTTTTAGACGTCTCAGTAATTGTTTGGGGAAAAAAAATATGAAGAGAAGTTCATGGCTCATTTGAATTTGTTAACAAAGATGTGGAAGATAACTATTTACACACATTTGTGTAAAATACCCTGACATGTGAGATGATATTTGAAGAATATAGTTAAATATATGAGTTAAATACAATCTGATAAATCTGATACATTCTCCTTGTGGGCGGCTTTTCCACCCACATTTTGTATAGATTCAACTTTTTACAAATAGTTTGCACACCTACAATTTGATATGATAGGTAGCTTAACAGGCTGTTTTGTGCAAAGTATATTTTGTATAATTTGACTATGACTGCGCATGGTTTTTACATCTTATGTCAAGCACCCTAAATCAATTTTAACCCGATGCAATTGTTTTGCCAATATCTGCCATGAGAAATCATTATACACGAATGACAAATATGAACTCATTTATCTCAATGAACATTTCAATTTCGACCTGACTCACGTCGCGGCCATCTCAAGTTGCACGAGTTCCCCCTTCTCATTTTAATAATCAAAGTTGACCCCCACCCCAGACCTTTTTTTAAAAATTTGAGCTCCCAATCTTGCTGCCAGGTCAGCAAAAGTTTCACTGTTCTTAAGCAGATGGGATAAAAACGTGATGTTTGTACTTGGGGATCTTGAGAAAACACCCGAGTTTCCTCTGCTGTGTGTAGTCAGCGAAGGGGAGCTTAAAATCCCATTTAGCTTTTTTCCGTGCTTCCTTCATCCCCCACTCGGGTGCACCGTCTAATTCATTAATCACACACACTCGCAAAATTTGGAGACATCGCTCTAGGGTGTATTTAAGAAATCATGTACTATTAAGGGCAATGCTTGAATGACTGGATTCACTCAAATTAAATGAGAAGCCATGTTATTCTTAGTTTTCGACCATTGTTCTTTCTCCACCTGTTTTTTTTTTTAATCTCTTCTTTTCTTCCATGTGGGAAGGAGATTTACTTTTTAGCCAACAGTCGTTCCACATTATTAATTTAAGAGGCTGAAAGTGTGTCATAGCAGCTTGTGAGCAGGAGACCTGGCGTGCAACGTTGCATTTTTTTTCCCACTTTACTTTGGAATGTTTGTTTTCTACGTATTGTGTTTCATTGTCTATTCTCTGGAGTTGAGTTTTTTAGTTTGGTAATGTCAAAATTTATGGAGAACCAAAGTTATACTAAAGAAAAAATAACTGATATAGATGTTACATTTACTCCATTAAGTTTAATTTTGGGGAAAAATTTACTTCGAGTTATTTTACCATGTTATACTTGTTACATTTACTTGAGTAGAGTTGCTAACGTGATTTTGACCTTAAGTTGTTCTATTTTTCCTCTTCCTCAATCATGTGATGTCTTAAATGTAGCGTAAAAAAATACACCTTTTCACATAGGCTACTGCATCCCCAAAAAATGGGATTTCAACCCACCTCACAAATCCAATTTGCCCATTCTATTCTATTATCCCAAAAGGAAAACGCATCTTTCTTTTCTTCAAAAAGAAAAGTGAGGAAAAAACTGCTATCAAAGGACATCCAATATTATAAAAACAAAACAAAAAAACTAAAATACATATTAAAACCAATTCCGGAAGCACACCAAAAAAAGGCATCTTAATCTATGGCCATATTTCCATAATCCCCCCCCCTTTAACATAGATATCCTTTCCCTGACCCTTCCATTGCCGCCATGCATCTACGCCGAGGTCACGGTTGCACGTGTGTGTGTGTGTGTGTGTGTTGCACTTGGGTTAAGGCGTGAAAAGCAATTGGCCGGGCTTCAACCGTAGATGGAATTGCTCGTTATATATCTTGACGTCAGACATATTTATGCCCGTAGAGGCTGGCTTGTAATGCCTGCTCATCACGGCTACTGGCAAACATGGCAGACGGGCTTTCCGGGGAACGAGAGGGGGACGGGGGGATTCACAGTTTGTGTGTGTGTGTGTACTGCAGAGAAATGATATACAATAAATAGAGATCGGTTAAGCTAATTTGATTCACAAAGAAGGCAATGCTTGGGTTAACTCTATCAATTATTCATATAAAAATATCCATTTGCATCCTTTGGTTAAAAACAGGACCATATTTCAAATGGATATTGCAGAAAATGCATGTCAATCGATAGCTCATTTACTGGTTCAGTTTGTAGGATAAAATGTTGATCCATTTTTCCCAGAGTGAAAGTTGATGATTTTGTGATTACTGTCAAGAATCTGAAATCCTTAAAAGATGGACAATTTTTAACTGCACTGCGATTACTGGATTATGATTGGATCATGGTATACAATCCCTCTACCACATGATTTCAAAATTGAGTACCCAAAAATTTGTGGGACACAGCTGCTGAATTGCGGTGCTGAAGTCACTTCACGTGCTAATTAGCCAGGGTGAATCATTCTTCCAATTTGTCACGCTTTTCGTTGCCACTCCCAATAAAGCTTTACGATCAAATTAACTCGTTCGCGTCCATCAACCGCAATAGACGTCGGAGTCAGTTTGAACTGCGCACTGATTGGTCTATCAGCATCAATGACAGTGAACACATTTCCAAAATAGCGTTGTAGAGTTTATTTAAAAAGATTTAAGGTCTCCAAAGAATGTATTCTTATTTTCCAAGGACCTTCTGGAAATCCTGAAACTACTTAAAAAAAACTACATTCATTTTCTGAACCGCTTATCCTCACGAGGGTCGTGGGGGGTGCTGGAGCCTATCCCAGTTGACTTCGGGCAACCTGAATTGGTGGCTAGCCAATCACAGGGCATTGGGAGACAAAGGACAACCAATCATAGCTAGGGTTATGCAATTTAGAGTCTTCAACCAGTTAGCTTAGCATGCCTGTTTTTGGGATGTGAGAGGAAAGCGGAGTACCCGGAGAAAACCCACGCAAGCCCGGGGAGAACATGCAAACTCAACCTTTGACGACAGAACTGCGAGGCCGCCGTAATAATTAGACGTAGACCTAAATTTTCTAGGAACTCAAATGTCGAGTTTCCATGGAAAGTTCATCCGCAGAGTGGTGCAAAGCCGTGTGCAGTCTGAATTATGTGGGTGTTTGTGGGCGTCAGGGAAAGCCTTAATATCCTATTGGACTAAGCAGCGTTTGACATCCTCGCACCTTCAGTAAAGGGGCGAGTCGGCTTTGAAGTCTCAGTCTTAAACCTCTTAATCCCAAAGACGGGGGAACAAGAACAAACTCCGACATGCAGATGTTTCATTTTCACGGTCACGACTTGCACTATAAAAAAATAAAAATAATGATAGGTTGAGTGACAAATGCCTGATCATTGGCGACTAGGCCCAATCATTTGGCGCCCAATCCTTCGGAAGGACTTCAAAACAAAGTCTCGACCCAAGCGCCCCGGTTTTGGAATTCCAGCAAGGTGGCGTTTCGCCTAAGCCTCGTGTCAAAGTGGCGGCCCGGGGGCCAAATCTGGCCCGCCGCATCATTTTGTGTGGCCCGAGGAAGTAAATCATGAGTACCGACTTTCTGATTTAGGACCAAATTAAAATGATAGATATAGATGTATATTATATTTTCTTATTTTCCCCCTTTTGAATCAATAACTGCAAATTTTTAATCATTTTTTCTGTGTTTTTAGTTCAAAAATCATTTTGTAAAATCTAAAAATACATTTAAAAAATTATGTTTTCCACTTTAATATGGAACATAATTTAAAAAAAAAATGGTTTCCTTTACGAATGAAAACCAATTATTAAATAAACGATTTTCTCTTAGGAAGAAAAAAAAGCTAAAATAAACACTTTTTTAGATGTATAAAAAAATGGAATATGCAGGGCTTTTGATCCAGTTCTTTTAATCCATTTATATAAAAAAAATTCTAAAAATTATATCTAAAATGGTCCGGCCCACATGAAATCGAGTTGACGTTAACGCGGCCCGCGAACCAACCCGAGTCTGACACCCTTGGCCTAAGCTGTCCTTTGTGAAAAATGGCCTAACTACCGAGAAAATGTTTGTATACATAAGCATTTTTCCCTGCTGTTTGCATTCCTTTTTTTGTGCTTCCATATCAAAAATTTACTGCACACGTGCTTATTGCGGTATTAGAGCTTTCAAAGCATAAAAAAATAAAATCAAAAACGCAATGGTCGTCATCCTCGTTTCTGCTTGCTAGTCCTCCAGAAGATGAAATGGGAGTTGAAGCCACTGTCAGGATATTTAATGAGAGGATAAGAGTCACATTGAGGAGAAGGAGCATTAGCCTTTTGAGTCATTAAATATTAAAAGTGTCAGGGGACCACAGCGGGGACCCTTTTCACCCACTTTCACACTGCGTGGTAATGGAGTTTTTTTGCCCAGGTACGAGCGCCCGCCCCCCAAAATCAGATTTCTGCTTTTGAGGATTATCTTGTGGCAGGGGTTCAAAGATTATTCACATTATTTCCTTCCTGTGCTTTTGGAGGAATAGGTCGTAGAGGATTAGACATTTTCAAAGTAGACTTAAACAGGAGAGGCACTCAAGTACTTGGTAGGGTGACATAATAACCTTCTGGTTATGTTACTGGTCGGAATGACCTTTTATAATAAATCAGGCAAGAAAGATAGGTATTATTTGGTGGTGTAATCATGCATTATTTGTAAATGGTTCATTTTAGTCCTTTGGAAATTAAACAAATATGTTTATGCATCCATGTAATTAAATCAAGGATAATTGATCACCATGAGCCAACAAAAAAAGCTAATTTTAGCTTTGGCGTCTCTAAATTGGTTTATGAGAGGCTGTAATCACTATTTATATAAATAAAAAAGATAGCCTTATTTATTGGTCATCTGGAATAACTATAATATGATATGGAAAACAAAATGCAAGGCATTATACATTACTGTAGGTGAAAACAATAATTTATAGCAAAGTACCAAGAGAGGGCAGCAAATAGAGACACTGTGCAGCCAAATTGTATGTAAAGTGGACGGCAGGTGGCGCTACAGTGTAGCACAATTTCAGGACAAATGATTTGCTTTCATTCTTAGGATCTCCCATTCCTCCTTGTCCCACCTGGGGGCCTCGTTGTCTGCAGGAAAAAAAGAAGTTCTCATAGGTAAGAACACAGGAAAATAGAAAATTGAGAAAAATATATTTTGCAAAATCTGCATTGATTTTCTTCTCTGTCCTCTTTCAGATACGACATTGATTGATTCCCATTTACTTTTCCAGCTGTTTGAATCATTTCCCACTCGCGGACTCACCAAAAAATGTATGTAAATCACTATTTTTTATTATTTCCCATTAAATGTAAATGTGATAGTACTTTTGCCACACTTGTGGTATTCTACAGCACAAAATATATATTTACATTGGGGCAAGAAATGACCATTCATGTAGATGTGTAAACTTTAGTCGGGATTTAGAAGGTCAAAGGTTCCACCATTGGTTATTTTATTCATAATATACATTTTTTTTCTTTTTTAGAACCATTTGAAGCAAAAATGTCTGCCTGGATTTGTCACTATTTTAGCATTTGTATCCAATGTAGTGGATATAATTCATTCATTTGTCTAAATTGTTATGTCTTATAAAAGTTTTGAGGAAAATAAAAAGAAGTTAAGAGTGTCTGGAATGGGAAATAGGCAATGGGGAGTACTTTTGGATTATATATCTCCTTCTGGTCAGGGGGGCGCGACTAAAGAAAAAGGTCTAAGATTGCACGGTGCGTATTGATCTGCAGAGTTCATAAAGTTACGGGATCTGCTCTTATGAAAGGCTATCAAGAATAAGCAGCAGAATCCTGAAATGCATGACAGGGAACAAAGCAGATGACAATCTAAGAATTATTCTGCTCACCAATCCATTACAAAATGGCAAATGAGGACAACAACACATTGACATTTAATCAAAACAAAGTATTCTGATCCGCAAGTGTAACAGTGTTTATTGATTTTAATGATTTTGCATTTCAATCTTGCAGACGTCAGAATGGGCTGGCATTCCACTTGAAGAAAGTTTATTATTACGGACATGTGATTGAAAAAAAAAAGTCCAGTTGCTCCAACTCTGCTGACCTTTATGACCTCAGAAAACATCACCCGCAGACAATCCGGTGAGTAAAGACACGGGTTTGATACTATCTGCTGTGACTCACGTTAGAAATATTTTCCTGATGCAATTACTAAAATAATTTGCTTTGGTGATAAACTGTGGGCTTCTGTCAAACAAAATTAGTCATTAAAAGTAGTCATTAGTTGAAGATCTTCTTCACCACAAAGTTGTTGAATACAAAAAAATTACAGTATAACCAGTAAAAGGTTAGCTCTGTATTGTCATATTTCATTTACAAGCTACATTTGGAAATAATCTGCCATGGTCCTATAAATAAATAAATAAAAAATATTAACTAGATGTATTGTAAACAAGAAATATCTTGGACGGAATATAAAGCGCCCTGCCGTCACGATCCCTCATTTGCATCCTCTGAATGAAAAAGTATACACAACTGACACAATGAAAGTGTATTTTTCAACGTTAAGTGAGGTATCTATCAAACCACCACATAGCTACGCTAATCTATTTTTCTTTTTCTTAATATATTACCAGTCCGAATGGATTCATAATTTATCTTGCTGGCCTCATTGGGAATCTTTCCGGAATGAAAAAGTGCGGCGGACTTTTATTGTGAGTGGAGGCAATTTACTTTGCAGTAAGCAAAGTCTCTTTATGATTGGTGAGTGCGCCAGAACGCCAGAAACGAGGTACAAACTTGTGAGTACGGCTTTCTGGGATCAACATCCCTCGCGGGCATCGGGAAGATGGATTTGCAAGTGAGTGCACACAAGGCACCATTCTTTGATTTGCACTTCTCTTTCCCTCAGACGACTTTAAACTCTGTTGATAAATAAATATGAATTGATTGCGCTCAGACGACCACCGTAGGGCTTTTATTCTTCCGTCTGCTGACTCTGACCACACATGCTTCAAAATGGCCGGCATTTATCATGGTGGCATATGAGGTTTCGTCTTGGGACTAACATGAGGAATATTTCCTTTTTTTTTTTAAACGTACTCATAAAATCCATATGGGTTTATTTCATTTATTGCTGTTACTCTGTTCAAGTACTGTAGGATGAAAAGATGTGGTCATTTTAAAATTCGATCAACATAAGCATCGATCGTTTAAAAAAATAAAAATTAAAAGAAGCAACTATGCTGAAGTTTGTCAGTTTATAAACAATTCTAGGAAGCGGGGAATCACTACTTTAAGAGATAGTGATGTAACCTATCTTTGTACGAGTTTGATAAATAAAGTTCTGGTTCTAAACAGAATGAAATGCATTGCTTGCCTATAAAAGTGTGATTCCCGTCAAGTATTCCAGAAATGCTAAACTGGAACAGTTTTTTTTAATGAGGAAGAGTCCTAAATTCATCATTCCTCTCATCTGATCTGCAAATTTTGATTCAGATATTAAAAGTGGAAATGAGCTATCAAACATTTAATGTGGCCCAAAGCATCCTAAATAAATGGAATGAATGACGTCTGAAATAAAAGAAATTGTAGAAAATGTATTTGTTCACAATTTTTTTTAAATCTTTTTTTTAAAATTGTTAACGAATGGAATAATTATTGCAAATTACACTTTGAGTTTTCATTTAGTTTGCTCATAATAACAGTTACATTGCCCTGGTGGTGGAGGCCTCATTTTATGTACCCGTACAAAAATATTTTGCTTTATAGAATCCATTTATTAGTATCTCAGTGGCCATATGATATTAGTTTGAAGGAAGTTACTAATGCGGCACTCTTGAAAGAAGCATCCTGGAGGAAGACTTGCTTTTCTGTCCACAACATTAAAAAGAACAGAAAAAAATGTTTGCGTTTTTTTTTTTTTCTTGTTCAAAAAGGTGTTTTATGAAAATGTCTTTATTGTATTCTCACTGGACTGGCTTGACCTAATGAACTGTGTAATGTCATTTTGGCTGCAAGTGAATAAATGGAAGCAATTTGAAAGTCAGTGTGTAGCCAAAAAGCAATGATAGTTGCACAGGATCTTATTTTGAAAGCAAAGTACAATGAAAACGCTTTACGTCAAGCTGGACCCAATGAAAAACAAGTACTAACTGCTTTGATCAAATCTAAAAATAATAAGCGTCATCTAAGATATTTGCCCGAGTGACCAAACAACCACATATGAAGGGTTAATTGTCACTTAGTGTGGATAAGCACATAAATAGTGATTAAAAAAAATGTTACAAACAGCCATTTACAGGAGCTTTGTATATAATCAAACTTACTTTCTTTCTTCCTCTGTTTGTTCTCAATACAGCTTTCTCAAAATGTACAAATTGTTGAGATTTAATCCATGTATGTCCCAGTTAACGATAACTTATCCTAATCATGGTGTAATTAAGATGGTAACATTTTGAATCCATCCATTCATTTAAATTATTGTAACTATTAACCCCAGTTTGAGAATCGTCTGCTTTAAAATCTGTTTATTAACACCAGGTTTATCATAGTCGTCGGCGTCCATTCATTTCGATGGGTGATGGTCATATAACCCTAACATTAATTATATTTGGATATTTCCTAGAAAAGAACTATCTGAGAACAAAAAAATAAAGTGTCATAATTCATCTGTTTTAGAGGAACAGCCATATCAGCATCATCGGCCAGCGTTGCGACCGCTCGCAATGGAGTCCACTCAAGTGCAGTCGGAAGGGGGCCTCAATGTTACTCTTACCATTCGTCTCCTTATGCACGGAAAAGTAAGTTATTCCACTTTATTCCCACAACTACAAGTAGTAATACAAAAAAAACAAATAATCCCCACTCACATGCATCCATCCCATAAAAAAATATTGTTTGCATTTAGTTTCACACTTGGTTAACCTCCCATCTCGCTATATTGTACAGGGTGAACATAATTGCTGCATTGGCTTGTTGGGATTTTAAGACCTTAGCTTTCATAAGGGGATTCATGGAGTAAAAAGCATTGCTATGCAATATTTGGAGAATTTTTCCTTGCGTAGGGACCGCCATATGGGTACATCGCGTCTTCGGTTCTTTTTCCTCTTGGCGTATTTCACTAAGGCTCAATTTCTGCTGAGGGTAAATAGGAGGATTCCACTTCAAAATATAAGAGTCGAAGGAAGCGTAAAGCTTATTTTGTGGTTCCGTCTCGGCATCAAGTCATTCTATCCAGTCGTCCATCTATTTCAGCTTATCTGGCCGGTTCAAGGTTATCGGGAGGTCAAGCTCGTCCAAGTAGAAATCAGCAGTCAATCACATATATACGCAAACTTAAAAGTCACATGGAATTGAATGGTTTTATTGGCATTAAACAAGTATAATGAGATTTAAAGCCTCACCAAAAAGTGTATAGGAACATAAAATAGTTGGTAGGAGGTGTCGTAGGCTGTCTTGGTGGCGAGTTTGCGTCTTCTACGTGATTGATTGAAGAGCATTGTTAGTTGAGGACATGAAAATTTGAATTCAAAGCTGTTAAAAAAAAAATTCAGAGCATCACGTTGTCATCGTGTGCTTAGTGGAGTCCGCCAATCGGATTCGTGGCCTTCGGCGTATGAAAGCAGTGATAAACTTGAAAAAGAGTAATGAAGAAAATTTAATGGATTGGTTGCTGTTTTGGGGCAAGATTAAACAAAAGCAAACAGGTTTTGACTTCATGAGCATTTTTTTGAATGCATTCAATGTGCAGATTTTCAGCTGCACTTTGTTTTTATTCAAGAGAGTCAGTTTTCTTTTGAGAAAACCTACATAAATGTAAATCAGCCTTCATATTGAGCTTCCTTGTTGTCCTTTTGTTTAAAAACAAGACCGAAAATTGTTGCGTGTACGCCTTTCAAAGTGTCAAGATAGAAAAGCCATGTCTCCTCAAAATAGAAAATGCATATCCATCCTTCACGCTACAATTGAGCGAAACGGAGTCAACTTATCTGACAAAACTTTATAAAAACACCAAAAGTAAATGATGAATTTGAGTGTTTTAAGAGAGGATAAAAATAAGAGAAACATAAAACGAGGCAAAGAGCCAAAATATGTACAAAATATACGACGCAAAGAGCCGCATGCAGCTCGAGAGCCACGTGTTCATCACCCCTGCAATAAATATAGTACAAATAAATAGATGTGGCATAATTTCCCCCAACCTTGACCGTCCTGAATTGTGGGCAAAAAAAGGGAAATCGAGGATAACCTTGATTTGGCAACTTTCTCACTTGGGCGAAAAAAATACCTGGTGAATATTTTATGAATATGAATATCTGCTCCGAGTAGACGGCGGCCTGCGGCTTTACTGTCACGCTGGATGTACTCTAACCCTTGCAGTCACTTAAGAGAAACACTGGTGTGTTGACACACAGCCAGAAATGTTTCTCTGACCTCTACTGCGCCACAGTCAGATCGTGATGAGTGTTTTCATGCAAATTCACTTTCCTGTATGACCACAGTGGGGGAAAATATATTCATATTTTGTACATTTTGCAGAGGACTCTGTGAGCTAACTCTATGATTGTCTGTGTTTTTTATTGTAGGAAGTGGGAAGCATCATTGGAAAGGTAGTTTTGTGTGTATTATTGATAAATAGTCATATATTTGGCACGGATTGTAACTGAATGTTTTATTTTATACAGAAAGGGGAAACAGTGAAAAAGATGCGTGAAGAGGTACATTTATACAACAAAGTGTTATATTTGCATACATTATCAATAGTTCTAAAAATGAGCACTTTTCAAACTGTTTATATGTCCGTGTTTTTGGTTTTGGGCTAAAAGAAACACTGATTTTTATTTTTTTATTTTTTTATGGCCCTTTGAATGTCAGTTCCGGCATTCTCATTTTAATTGTTTTGTTTCAGATTAATCATTTTGTAAAGTAAAAAACATTCTTGCATGAGTGTATAAAAAATAACCCTTGTCAGGGAAAGAAAATGTCAACTTCATATCTTAAGGCAACGATGTGCTGGTAATTGTAGACAAGTAATGATTTTGAAATGGTATTTTATAATTGCTGCCTTTTACGTCTTGTTATTATAGATTTAAATGACCACATGGAATATGCTGCCTTTTTTTCCAGAGCGGAGCACGAATCAATATTTCAGAAGGCAACTGCCCGGAGAGGATAGTCACCATCACCGGACCAACGGACACAATCTTCAAGGCTTTTGCCATGATTGCCTATAAATTTGAAGAGGTCAGTGCCTTGTGGCTTTAGAAAAAAAAGTCATTTGTAGGACTTTCTCCTCTGATAAAAGCTAATCATTAAAGAAAATGATTCCGTTTTACTTCATTTGTACACACAACAGCCACAGAATATCCTTTATTCCCTCCATTTCCTTTTTTTTATTGTATATTTTGAAAGTGCTGGTCTCCGAGATCTATTGTCAAGAATGTCGCTAAGAAAAACGAAAGCGCCAATGCAGCAATATAACACTGGTGTTCAACTATACTGACAGTTACAAGCAATAAGTTGATTTTATGAATTATTTAGAGCAGCTGACAGCAGAGTTGGGAATGCAAGGTGAAGTTGTTGTGTTCCAGGATATCATCAATTCCATGAGCAATAGCCCGGCAACCAGCAAGCCTCCGGTCACCTTAAGGCTTGTCGTGCCAGCTAGCCAATGTGGCTCTCTCATAGGAAAAGGAGGTTCCAAAATCAAAGAAATGAGAGAGGTGAGGACACACTACACTGTCAACATTATATTTATAGGTATGTATGTGCATGTGTGTGTGTGCGTGTGTGTATGTTACACAAAAATGTTTTTGTGAACCCCCCCATACATGATTAATGAATAAACTATCATCTCAGACAATTTCACTTCAAATTCTGCATCTTAAAGCATGCTTTTTTTAAGCAGAACATTACAATTCGTTGATTAAATAATGAAAACAAAATATCTCCAACTTGTTTTAGAAAATATTTCCCCTTCTTACAGAAATTAGCTGCCATATTTCATACGTTGGGTGCAGCACGATGCAAAATTATGCTTCAAAATTCATCTTTCTCAATGTGCATGTATCAAGTACAACTACAAAAAGTGTTTGCTTTTTGTTATTACGGTTAAAAGAGAGTTCATCAATTATTCAATCATAATTGTCCAATGAAATATTATGTAATTTGCAATTAATGTGTTGTTTAGGATTAGTTCAACTCTTTGTCTTTCTTCATTTGGTTTCAATGAAGATCACATTTTATAATCAATTTAAGACCTCCAAAATTTCCCAGTTCATTAATAAAAAAAGCTTTATAATTGGACATATTTCTTGATGTCATATCCCATTCAGCAGATAGCTGGTACCATCCCTGTTGTGTCGATTTCAGTAGGCGATCAGAGCATAACAGCATGAGCAGCAACAGCAACGACATGGGAGACATTTTCTCCTGCTCAATTAGCAATATGGCCTGTTATGGCACATTTATCGCGATATGAGCCATTATGCCACCATTTGTCGCCTCTCCGGTGGGATGCTGAAACACATTCCAAAACATTTGCAGTCCCTGAAATCCCCGATCATGCAAATGCCTTTCAACTCAAAACCCTCCATAATACCCTAGCAATAACGTAGAATTATAGAATTATATGAGCAAAAGTGTATAGAAATGAATAGAGGACCTGCGCAAGTTTGAGTTTATTTCCCTTGCGGGTGCTGCAGCCCGCGTTAAAAGTCGCTTATCGTAGTGGTGTTACCATTTGGAGAGATGGCTGCGTTTGGCGGTATATTAAGGTCACGGGGTGTGTTCAGTCCACAGGGGCGCAGGTTCAGGTGGCAGGTGATATGCTCCCCAACTCCACGGAGCGCGCCGTGACAATCTCCGGGACCCCAGAAGCCATCATCCAGTGTGTCAAACAGATTTGTGTCGTCATGCTGGAGGTAATCTCGCACAAATGAGTCCATGTTCCTGAATATATGCATGCTATAATATATTGAACTTTATGTGGATCGCAAAGCCAGTGGTCCATACTGCACAAAGTGATATAGAAAGGTAGTATTCGATATATCTACTTCCTAAACTGTAACAGTACAGTACTATTTGGTTGACTGGCCACAAGTTTAGGGGGTGCTCGGACGATTCGCCGAAAGACGTTTGGCCGACGGACGTTTGGCCGACGGACAGTTCGCGGAACGGACATTTCGCCGAATCGGGATTCGCGCGCTCGCCCCGCCCCCGGATCGTGTGTGTACATGTTTTTCAACCTTGGCCTGCGGGCCATATACGGCCCGTTACAGATAACATTAATTTAGGAATAACAAGGGCATGTACTGCCCCCCGCTGGGCATATTTCTAAATACAATGTAATTTATCAAACTGGGGATTGAGAAAAAACAAAACTAGAAGATTTATGTGAAATGTGCCCAAAGTGCCTTGGACAGACTAGAGGGCTTGGAGAACAATACCTGAAAATGCCATGGAACACACTTTTACTTCTAGTTTAATTTTAAATAATTTCCCATTATTTTAGGAAATATATATTCAAAATGATTTGCTGAGAACCTTAATTCAAAGATTATTCTCAACGTTTTCTATGCTGGTGTAAATTTTCTGGAGTAGGATTTCTGGATTTACAATTTCATTACAGTAGTACTTACTGTTACTACTACTTTATTTTCTCTATTTCTTCTGTCACGTACTGTTCTGGGTGATCTCCAAATGGCTACTACTTTAAACGCAAGGATAAAATAAAAAATATAAAAATTTGGCAGCACATTGTAGTACGTACTTGTATTTAGAAATATGTCCAGCTTGGGCAGTACATTATTCACAGTTATTCCTAAATGAATGTTATCTGTAACGGGCTGTATATGGCCCGCGGGCCGAGGTTGAAAAACATGTACACACACGATCCGGGGGGCGGGGCGAGCGCGCGAATCCCGTTTCGGCGAAACGTCCGTTCCGCGAACTGTCCGTCGGCCAAACGTCTTTTGGCGAATCGTCCGGTCACGGTTTAGGTGCATAGTCAGTTGGGATAGGCTCCAGCACCTTTAACAACTGACCCTAACAAGGATAAGCGGTTTTGAAAGTAATGTATAGTATAGTAGAGCATACCACACTACAGTATAGTAGAATATTCAAGGTCAGGCAGAACAACCCTATGGGCCAGATTGGACCCCCTAGCAGCCCCCGGACCCTATTTTTGACACATTTCGTGTGTGTGGTCCCCCTGTTCAGGTGATCTGGCAAAAGAATACAAAACAATTATAGTGTAGCGTGTTTTGCTAGCAATTTTTAATGTTCTAAAACCTCTCTATCCTTTCCATTGCTGTCCTAGTCTCCACCTAAAGGTGCAACAATCCCTTATCGCCCCAAACCTGCTTCCACGCCTGTCATTTTTTCAGGGGGACAGGTAAGTTAACATTTACACCATTTAGGAAAGGAGAGAGTTTAAAAAAAAGTAATATTTAAAAGAATCAACCATAAAAAGAGGCTTGTGATCCCAACCAAAATTGCACAACACGTGACCAAACCAAAGCAGGATTTATCTATTGAGTCATGAGAAATAAATGAATAAATAAAGTTTTCTAAGAAAAAAACAAAACAAATAACTGGGCACTCACCAGCCCAAACTAAAATGAGAAAAAGTTTGTGCAGCAGGCAGATAAAAAAAAAAAAAATAGCACATACACTTCCTTACCACTCCATATATTTTAGTGAGCTCAGTGAGTTACTTGAGTGATAATTGCTACCATCCAGGTAGGAAAAGATCCACAACTGACAGAAATTGTGATTATCAGGTCCTCTGGGCAAAGAGGTTAACGACAATCTAGAAAAAAAAAGTTCAAAAGCAAGCATTTCTTACATTAAGGGGGTATGTTAACATCAATGGTACATGTAATTTGTACATCTGTAAAGGCACAAAGGTTTACATACAGGTTTAGGGGCAACAAACTATATATTTTAATATCCACACATGTTTTTAGGGATATTTCAGCAAGACCCATTCTGCTTAGTGGCTTTGTAATAAAAAAATAAATAAAAGTGAGTGCTAGACTGGCCATTTATCACTACAGACCTGTCTTAGATTAAAGAAAAAAATGCTTGTATTTGACTGATTTCAATTCTTCTTCCTACAAAAAATATGACCTTGTTTTAGGAAAAACAAGCTTTCCCTACAAATAGGCCACAGAAGAACGACGTTCATTATTGATTATGTGGGCGGGCCTTGAAATAAGTTGTCCCTGGACTATTTTAACATCTCCTGATATTAATCATTTCTCTGTCTATTGAAAGATCACTTTCATGCCGTCTTTTATGAATAACTACTTTTATTCTTCCCCGCAGGCCTACACAATTCAGGGACAGTATGCCATTCCACACCCAGATGTGAGTTTTTATTCCCTTCTCATATTAAGATCATTAAATTATCCAAAAGACTTCCACAAAAAAAAGAGAGACAGCCCATTTCTGACATTCTTTAAAGTCCGTTGAAGATCTCATTTAGATTTCAAGCATTATTAAAGCGCGGTCGCCATATCAAAGCGCGAGTCAGCGTCGTGTCCCAGCCTCCATTTCGTAGCGTCCCATTTCTAATCAGCCGTCATCTATCCTTGTCGCGAAAGCATCTGAAGAGCTACCTCACGTCAGATTGACTAATTCAAATTTAGGCAGTGATGGATGAACTGGAAGGTGCTGATGGAAAGTACTATCGCTCAAGAGCAGACTTGACATCCTTTTCCACCCATTTAACGTCTGTAAAAGGAACCGTCGGAATTTAAAGCGCACACCTTCCCCTATCTGGTCCTAACAAAAAAAATCTGGAGAAAACCTCTGTTTTTGCGATTCACGGGGACGTAGTCCAACCAAACGACTAATCATCCCCATTGGAGCCAAGTCAGAGTCTAGAAAATTGCGACCTTCGTGGTGGAAACCTTTTCCCTTCTCTGTCCTTTTCATGTTTTTCCCCCTCCTCACCATCTTGAGTTGTGTTCCCACCTCTCCTCACCATCTCTACTTTTGGGTTTAGGGCATTGTGTTGGTGTCAAAAGTAACCTGTTAGTTGTACTTTCCCTCCTAACCCTTCAGCAGCTGACCAAGCTCCACCAGCTGGCTATGCAGCAAACCCCCTTTTCCCCTCTTGGACAGACCACCCCCGCTTTCCCTGGTACGTACCCACAAGACCCCGTAGATGTGTCCTTTTCTGTCCTCCTCCCGACAAACATTTGATCCTTTCCCTTCTCTTACCTTCCACCTTATCTCCTTTGTTTGTTTGTTTTCATTACGGCATGACTCGCTCTCAACTTTTTTCCGGAGAATAAAAAACGCAACACAGAAACATACGTAATACGATAATGTCATTAGTACGACGGGGTTAAAGGCAATGCATCCGTCCTTGAAAACACTTGAGGTTATTTAATTTACCGTATATGATTAAGGCGTAATCACATACCGAATCACTTAAGGATCGAAAGTGGACCTTAATGCGTCAACGTGGGGACGTGTCAAACGGTCAGTTTCATATCATGCACGGATGCGAGAGCATGTGAGGGCTATGTTCTTGTTACATTTTGTCAGTTTTACACATAAACCCAAATTTGACAAAGTCAGCTTGGGGAACTTGTTCAATAAGTCCATTTGAATCTTAAGAACAGGGGTCGGGAACCTTTTTGACAGAGATACCAATAAACAATTCATATTTTCAATTGAAAAATTCATTTTCAATTTTCAATTCATTGAGAGCCATACATATAATTCACTAAAGGTAAAAATACATGAAAACACGTGCATTTTTAGTCATTTCACCGCTTTTAAAGTAGAAAAAATCTTGAAATTATTTTGAAAAAATTGTTACCCTGATGCTAATCAATGGCATGCATGCATGCAGAAAGGTTTAATTAAAAAAATCTAAAGAGCCACATGTGGCTTCCAAGCCATGGGTTACCGACCCCTGCTTTAGAACTTCCATTGCTGGTTATTCTTTAGGTAATGTTACCACCAACTCATGTTGTCATTTCTAGGCTAATGTTCCTCCCTTAAGTCTATTTTGACCATCTGGAAATGAACTTTTTTGTTGTTGTTAAAACTTGTATGTGTAAACAGAACTTCAGCGAAGACCTACGGCTATGGACATAATCCACTTTCCAGATTGTGTAGTGACACTTTGCAAAAATATGCAGATCCTGAGAGAGTACAGAGTACTGTTTGCAGGCCTATTAGTTTTAAAAAAGCTTTTTTTGTGATTTAGCTCCAGGGGAATTTTTTTAGGACATACACTCCCCAAAACTTCAGTTTCCCTTGATTTGTTAAGTAATAGGTCAAGTTAGAGCCTACTTTTCCATACCCCTAATAGTACACTATTTTTGAGTAGTGGCTGTTTGTGGGCCCACAATTGTATTCTCTACACGCCAATTCTCAGCCAATCAACTTTTGAGCGAGTAATCAAGTTGCATGTGCAGCTCGGAAGCCAATAACCACCGTCTTGAAAATGGAAGATTGCCACGCTTCCGTCCGTCTTTTCACAACTTCTTCATTCTGTCCACACGTTCAAGTGGCCAGAAAATGCGACAAGCATTATTTCTCGACGTACAAGTAAAAGTTCAATTCTGGCCCGACATCGTAAGAGGATGGTGTACTTTTTAGTGATTGTTTTTGTTTTTTTGTTTGTTTCCATTCAGGTTTGGATGCGAGTCCACCAGCAAGCACCCACGAGCTCACCATTCCTAATGATGTGAGGACGCTTTCTAAGATGAAATTTTTTAGTTGACTAATAACAAATATTGAAGTTGTTTAGTACACATAATGACCAATATTTTTTTTGATTTCCAGTCCACATTTACAATGAGCCATTCACAAATTTGCACTTTCTTCGTGGATGAAGTCCTCAGCTACTTACTGAAAAACCTCCTTATCTATTTTATGCTCCTTATTTAATAATAATAATAATAATCGGACATAGGCCCTGTCGTCATTATCAACAACAAAAAAGCCTACTTGTAATCACACCCAGAAACTGCGTATGACGAAATTGGTGTTTTGATGTTTAACACCCAAGATGCCACAACTACTAAAAAAAATGCTACTGCTAAAAAATTGCTTATTGTCCATTAAGTTGAAGCATGTATTTTTGTGTTCCAAATTAGCCCGGTGGAGTACAAATACTTTCAAAATGTTCAACGTGTTTTGAAAGGTTTGCAAAGATCAAAGTTTCTTTTAATGTTATTTTTATGCAGTGTCACATTCTAGAAGTCAACAACGGGTTGCAAAAAATCTACGTGCAGTTTGGATGTATTGTATAAATAACAGTATGTACGTACATTTAAAAAAGCTTTGCAGCTACAGATGGGAAAATCCATTTAAGAAAATGCTGTTCTTCAGTTCCAGAACTGTTCAATTGAGCTTTGACTAACCTGAATATATTAGTGTCAAGGGCATACTGTTGCAAATCTCAACTAAGATACTGACATCCCAATTACCCTGATTTGCATCCCTATTATTTTACTTGACTCTACTGTCTGCTCAGAAAACTCCCTTTTCTTCCCCGACATTTCGAACACCTCCCATACAGAAGTTGTCTTCTAACCTGCCTGTTGTTATTCCAGCTCATAGGTTGCATCATTGGACGTCAAGGTACCAAAATCAATGAAATCCGACAAATGTCGGGGGCCCAGATAAAAATCGCAAACGCGATCGAAGGCTCATCCGAGCGCCAGATCACCATCACCGGGACGCCCGCCAACATCAGCTTGGCTCAGTATCTCATCAATGCCAGGTAAACGCACGGTGCTCCCAAACATCCATCCATTGGATCGTGACACAAACGCACTGGAAAAGGTGATCCAAAATTGAGCCATTGCTAATTTTTGATTAGCCTACTACAAAAATAAACATGGACCAGATCAAAATATCATGATACGTACATGTATAAAAATCAAAATTGTCCAGAGACAGCACACAATTGCCTAAATGGAAACTATGACCAACTTTGAATCCTCGGCAGTAAACAAGTCTCAGCCTCTTGTTTCCTGTTTTAATTATATTCTTTTTAAAGACGTTTCTGTTTTCCAGACACTCAAAACCGAGTCTGGATTTAATCTAGTGGATGAGAAGATGCGAAACAAATACAATTTACCACATTTATGGCCCCCTTCTCCCAGCAGGCTTTAAACAACCGCCACAATAAAATACGAACATAGTAAACAAACCCCCCATATAAAGGCTTCTTGGCCATTTTCACTACATAACGCCCACCTTGTCGCCCCATGTAAATCAACAAACGCAATGTATATCTTGTTTCTCGCTTTGAGAAAAAGAAACTCATTGATGAGACAAACCCGTTACAATAAAAGGCAGCGTTTGACTTCTAGTTAAAAGAACTGGCCAAAGAGAAAGTAATGACTGCTGCATCCCATATAATTGTCAGACTATTATATTTTATCTTCTTGTACGGGACTTTACTGCTTGGCTATTTTTGGTATTGCGCCTTTTTAACATTGTTTCAAAAAGGTGCTACAAAAACAACATCTTATTAGTATTTCTATCATTATTATTATATTATTATTTCCCATAATTCCCAACGGCAGGTTCAGGGACGTGGCCGCTATGTGGAATGATCCCTCGGCACAATGACAACATCCTGAAGTGGCCTCCCCCTTCCCACCATAATTATCAATGTACCCCTCCCCACCCCGTCATACCAAATTAGACAGACCAATGTTTGCATGCATTTTCCTGTTCTATACATACACTGTATCATTTACATGTTTTTTTGTGAAAACGTTTTTTTTTTACATTACTCATATAATATATGAATATTAGTTTCTTTATCAGTATGTTCATGACTGACCATCAACTTAAATGTCGCATCATTAAAATCCAATTTAAAAGTAACTCATCAAAAGCATTAAATAAACAAAAAAAAGCTAAATGTATTGACATTGTTATAAGTGTAGGATTTCTAAAACGCTTTTAATTTGTGAACCAATTGGAGGAAAATAAACTGTTTTGTCCCCCTTCAAGTCGATTTATAGATATAGGAAATTAGTCATGTTATTGAATTTACCAACGTGAATCATAATTTAATCCAAAACGTGCGTTCTCACTTTTTTTTGTGTTATTTTTTTTCTTTTGTACTGTTGTAGGTTGACATCGGAAGTCACTGGAATGGCCACACTTTAATTTCTACCCATCTTCCTTCTGAGATAATCCCACTCACTGTACCTTGTTGATTTACTACTCTGTATTAGATAGTCTTGATATTTAAATCCACTTTTACTGTAAATATAGTCTGAGATTATTCACATGGATTTAAAGCCACTTTCCCCTGGTCTTGGAAAGTTTGACTAAAATAACTCACTGCATTTTCTGGGAATGCACTGAAAGAAGTTGTGAACATTTGTTTACAGGATATTAAATTGTTCAAAAAACTGGAAATGGGCAATCACATACACGTATAATGCACAACTACTGTCAATCAAACTCTTGACTCTCTTGTTATGCTTATTTTGTATATGTTTAAATCATGTTAGTAGAAATATAATTCCGTTAAAAATGAACAACAGCTCTCTTTAAACTGTAACACAACATACGGTTAAAAAATGAGTACCTCGCAAATATTAGCGGAGACAAAATCTCAACGCATGCCAAAAAAATCAAAATATTCACCTAATAACGCAAAGCACCGAGTCATGTTACTAATACTACTATCAAAGCTTTAACTCAGGTATAAAGTTAAAGTTTTAACTTTTTCAGCATCCATACATCATCTTTGTTGAGTATTTGACAAGCCATTCAAAATTCGAAAATAAAATCGCCCATGACGCAAGCGACACGCTTTCTATGCAAGAGTTTCCCAAAACGCATGTTTTTTTCTTAGTTTATTTTTTTAAATATTTGAACAAATTCAATCCAACATAATCCTAAAATATACCCGTCAAAATGTTTGTTGTAAATCCAGTCTTAGCATAGTTACTGCAGCTTTGGCTCAGGTGATTTGTCGATTGTTACATTTCCACTCCAAGCCTGTAGAGGCCAGTATGTTTCTGGAAGAATGGTTTTCAAATTCCCGCTTTTTCTTCCAATTATTAAACTTCTCCATGTGCAACAATCTCCAACCATCAGCCAATTTAAGCTCCAATTACAAAAGGACACGACCGTATCCGTTACAGCCACGATGAAATTAAATCAAACGTAGCGTTACGGGTCTCTTGAAAGCCAGCGCCGTGAGACAATCTTCTGTTCGGTGTATTTAACTTTGATGGACATGCCAATCGGTGAAGGTCCCAAAGCGTTCATTTGGTCACATTTTGTTCCTTTTTCCGATCTAAATCTCTCGGCACATTAAAATCGAGTCTACCTTCTTTCACCACGTAACAAAGTGTACTTTCACCGTGATGTGTAATGATTCCGTTTGACATTTTAAACAGTCCACCTGTAAACATTTTAGGACAACCTGGTTAAGTGCCAGATGTGAGCTGAAAAAGGTCTCAGGAAGACATCGTTCAAATTGCTTTTAGCTTAGCCTGACCCTAAACTGTCAGGTAAATTCTTAGAAGTCATTAGCTGTTGTGATAATGTATTTTTCGTTTTTTAAACGTGAACTATGAGACACCTTTTTGCAAAACAGGGTTAGGATGCAATTTTTTTTATTTATTGTGGCGGATATCCATGCAGGTGGTGTCTCAAAATGCGTGGTCTTGAGAGTTTATTTTAATTTATTTTACGAGTTTGCATAGAGTTTTGTCACGGTACCGATACGTTCATCGCGTGCTACCAAATGATTGAATGAACGTCCGTAAAATGTAGCACTGCGGAAGCAAAGCCGTTTCAGAAGATATGTCACATGATAATGTATATTGGAGGTCTATTTATTGAAGTTTGTGGATTGTTTTGTAAAGGGAAAATAAAGATGGAGTCCAGTTTTTTTCCTCGACTTTCCTCTTGATTTTAAATTCTCACGATATCCATACAACAAAAATAATTCTTATCCCTTTCGAAACGAGATTGAATCTTAAAGTTACGTACACATCGCAATTAGCATTTGAAGCCACTCAGGTGTGATGGGGGCGGGGCATCAAGCTTTACCTGTACTTCCTCAAAAAAAGTGTTTGTCGCGTTTTTGTGAGCTTTAAAAGACCCCAAATGTTGTTCGATGGTATTTCATCATGATTTGATTTCATATTCTGTGCTACTAAAATAAGAGGTACCATATTTTACTGTTTAATATACCCGGGTATATTAAATGATTTTTGCTTTTTTGAGCCTCCCGTTTGTGCGCCATTTAATATACCCCTGCCGTTTAATATACCCGGGTATATTAAACGGCAACTCAGCTTTTTGGGCAAGATTTGTATGGTGTTCATGGGGGCATCATTATAGATACTTAAGTTCATTAAAATTCCAAGTAAGACTTTATTCAGCAGTAAGTAGTTTTAGTCTGCAAAACATTGATGCACCCCGTCACGACATAGAGTGCGTAGTGGATCGTACCTTCCCCTTTGTGTGCCATTTAATATACCCCTGCCATTTAATATACCCGGGTATATTAAATGGGGGGGGGGGTATATTAAGGTACACGGTCGATTGGTCGCCGGTCTTTAGGTCGCCCGGATGGTTATTGATAATTACCATTTAAATCGTTAAACGTCGTTAAGACCCTGACTGACGTCGCTTCTTAAAGGGACAGCGCATGTACATACAAACTCTTCTACACTCACACGTGGGCTCAGTGAAACTGCTCAGGGCCATTGTTGGCTTTTATTGATGCGTAGACCGTGTTGTTTTACCTTGTTTTGTCGCCGGTCTTTTGGTCGTCCGTTGTCGCGGTCCGGGCGACCAAAAGACCGGCGACCAAAAGACCGGCGACCAAAAGACCGGCGACCAAAAGACCGGCGACCAAAAGACCGGCGACCAAAAGACCGGCGACCAAAAGACCGGCGACCAAAAGACCAGCGACCAATCGACTGCACACATATTAAACAGCAAAATACGGTAAGAGTATTATTTCGCAGGTGGTTAAAACGACGACTATTTTTTAGGACTATTAAGGCCAGAAAAGGGCGGATTTTCATGCAACAAGACTCTTGATGCATTTTCTAACAGGGGTCAGTGAGAGTCAATACCAACTGCCGCCGCTAATGGAATTGACTTTGCCGTCGCTTGTCTTGTGGCATTGGGCGTCTCATGGGAAGCGAGCGGCGTCTTGGGAAGCCTGACTGCTGTTCAGTAAATGAACCACGCCGGTCAGTGCACGCGGGTCACCTTGCCGGCACGCCGCTTTTCAAAGTGTCCTCTTGAAAAGCAGTGTGCTTCCCGAAAGCCTGATTGCACCAATTGCCACATGAACCAAGAAAATGGCCAATTTGATGATTTTTCCATGGCATATCTCGATGAAGTGCACAATCAAGGGAGAATTATGGGGGAAAAATGCAGTTAAAGTTAAAAATGGGTTACTGCAAACCTTTGCCCTAGCGACTAACGATTATGTTATCATTACTCAATATGGTTTTAAATTATTAATATAGCATTTTTGTGGCATACAATCGCTTTTCTGAGCCAGACTGAATACATCATTGCAGTTTATTTATGAATTACTTATAAATATATAGTGTGTGGTTGCTACTTTGCTACTACTTGAGGACAGATTGTGTGTTTTACATTTTAGTCATCTATGTTTTAATATTGAAGCATATACAGTACACTTTTTTGGGGGTCAAATTTAGCAGTGAATAATTAACGTTGAAACAGTTTCCTCCATTTTTGTGGCACAAAAATCATTTTTTGGCATCAAATAGTGTTCCAAATTCGTGTTTGCGTGTGAACTAATTTGCCCTGACGAACAAAAGTTTGCTCTTTTAGGTTCTGGTCTCAATATTTCTCTCCATAAATGGTGGTCTACTTAAACTTAAGATAGCAAAGAGTTATTTGGGTTGCACATTTCTACTTCCTCGCCTCATTACATAGATTAATAACTGACATTCTTTTCAGGTCAAGGTTGATTGTGAAGTATCACGCCTTCTATTTTACTTGAGTGAATGAAGAATAGAAGGGAATAAATGCATTGCTTATTCATAGGACCAAATCCAAAGCTATAAATTGGAACATTTTAAGTAAGGCAAATGGCTTCTTGCCGTAATCGCTTTTTTTTCTTTCGGAAAGGCGCGTAGAAAGCATTTCAATTTTGCATTAATTATATCAATCTGACAGTTTGTAATGAAGGAACACATTTTCATCAACATTATTTCCTCATTTAGGATTATCGTGTCACATGACGACGTTACTGAATTGAATTCAAATGAGTCAGACTTTGTTGTCTGTGATTGGTTGGCCAACATTCCTGTTCCTACACCTAAAAAACAGTCTAAATTCAGTTTACCCAAATGAAGCCAATGCTATCATGACCAAAAAAATAAAAAAATAAACGTTTGCTACATTTACGCTGAAGGTTAATTTACAATGATTTCCCATATGCCCATATTTATTAGTATTTATCGATAATTTTTCTGTACGTTTTTTTGTTTTTTGTTGTTGTTATTTGTTCATAAAAAATCTTTATGAAGCTATCAGTTATAATAAAACAATATTGACCTGGGTAACATCAACTCCCCAAAAGCTGCCACCAAAGCGTGACAGCTGAAAACTCCCAAAGGGCCAATATTTACTTTCATAAACACTGCCGAACTTGATGACTTGCCACCTGAAGTCAAAAATGTCTGTTGCTCAATTTAAACGGCTACACACACAAAAAAATCCACAAATTAAAGCAAATCCCAATTGCCTCTCACGCCGTGCAGTGCCAACATTGACAAAAAAAAGGTCATTGCGAAACATGCTTGCAGTTATTTGAAGTTGCGTCGCTATCAAGAGACATTTTTATCTTACCTTTTTGTTTGATCCGTGTCAACCCCTGCGGGAAATGGCTAACACGTTGTCGACCGGAGAGCAATCAGTAAAAAAATATTGCCTTTAAAGATTTTCTTTCAAAGGAAAATGCGATCTCAATCTTTGCAAAAACGGTCACATCTCTTGCTTTATTTTTTTCGTCATCCTGCATTGCCTAAAGCAGAATAACCATTAATGTCGCATAATGTCAGGGGTGTCAGACTCGGGTTGGTTCACGGGCCGCGTTAACGTCAACTCGATTTCATGTGGGCCGGACCATTTTAGATATAATATTTAGATATATATTTGTTATAAATGGATTAAAAGAACTGGATTAAAAGCCCTGAATATTCAGTTTTTTATAGATCTAAAACAATGTTTATTTGAGCTTTTTTTTAAATATATTTTTAGATTTTACAAAATGATTTTTGAACTAAAAACAAAGACAAAATTGATTAAAAAAATGACAATTATTGATTTAAAAGGGGGGAAATCAGGAAATTTAATAAACATATATACTCTTCATTTTAATTTGATCCTAAAACAGAAAGTCGGCACTCATGATTTACTTTCCCGGACCACACAAAATGATGTGGCGGGCCAGATTTGGCCCCCGGGCCGCCACTTTGACACGTGCATTATGTGCTTTCTAATTTCCGTTTGAGTCATTATCCTTGAGCCTTCATGCACCACCTGAAGAATTATGAATCATTTCATAAAAACACCTAGTACCTGGTCCCATGCCCTAGAAATAACAAAAAGCAAATCCCCATGCTTCCCGTCATTTTCTTTGAACAAAGCAGAATCAAACCATTAAACTGCTGCAGGCGCCAGTTTATTTCCCCTTGATTTCCAGAAGGCTAAAAATAGAAGAAAGCATCACCTTATGTTTTCCAAAGAATCTCTTGTCAGCAGTCCTTGAGGATACTTAGTGCCCGGAGAAATTGAGCCATCATTAAATGAGCTGCATCCAACCATTCTGCGTTTACATCTGTAGGCCGACGATAAAACTCGACTCGGTTGGCTATAAAAAGTGACGAGTTCATTTGATTATGGTAATTTGTTCCCTATTGAAGCTATTACGAGGCCACGCGCTTTTGCTAATCCACGGGCGTAACAAGCGAAGATAAATAAAATGTGTTCAATTTGAATTTTAACATGCAGACAGTGTGCGGTTCTACAAGGAACAAGGATCTTACAAAACAAGTCTAGACTTATTCCGCCAACTAATCAAGCATCCCACCTCGGCGTTACATTCATCTTTGGCGGATGTTCTTTTGAGACTCTCAAAGGCTGCCAGGAACACTGCCAAACTGAATTCATCAAATCTTAATATCTGGCTTTGGAATTGGCGGTAGCATTTTGGACATGCCAGAATAATGACAGCATGACACTTTTCTTTAAAGCGAGCTTCTCAAAATAGTTGGCAGGAACGATGGCCTCATTCCACTGATAGAAATGCCATAACAAACAAACGAACAAGGTGTCCTCAGTTAATTAGAAAATTGCGCCCAAGGACCCAACAGACTTGTAAAAGTCCGCAATTCTCTTTCTGATATCTTGATTGATTTCTTTACAATTTGGCCGGTTCTTATGCAAACAAACAAAGTCTTTCAGTGCCTTAAATTTCATCCACAGTCTCTTTTTAACTCGCATGTTGTTCATTGACCAATCACAACCTTCCCAAGACACGGCCTAATCAATTGGGTTTTCTCATTTAATTAAATACAACGTAATGCCTATGGCCCGGAGCCAGCTGGAATAGCGGTTCAGAAAATGAATACATGGATGAAGAAAGTAATGTCATATGTATACAGAGAGTATGCAAATGACGCACGTTGCTGCTATAAAAAGAGCAATTGCAAAGCATGGGTCCTTTGTTGTGTATTGACTTGAGTATTTCAGCAAAATATGACACTTTAATCTCTAAATTTAGCTGCCCAACATACAGAGAAGTTAAAAAACTCATGCTGTATGGCTTCAAAGTATTTCCTTGACAAGACTTACACCTCCTTCAGTAAAGGCTTTTCCAAAATCTTTAGGTCGTCACAAAAATAGTTGAAAATACACTAGAAATACGCTAGAAATGGATGATAGCTTCAGGAGGGAAAAAAAACGAGAGGTAAATTTGGGGATAGCAATGCCCGCAATGCTTTATTTACTATGCTAGTGGAACATAAAAGTCCAATTGTGTCTAAAGCTCCATTTTTCTTTCATAACCTCATGATTTAATCTAGCAGGAGATAGTTTGTGTCCATGGCAACTGGAAATCGGCTTCCACCAACAAAGGATATTTCCAATGCATATCAACAATCAATTGTGGCATTCTCCAAATGGGAACACGGTCGATTGGTCGCCGGTCGATTGGTCGCCGGTGTTTTGGTCGCCTGGAAGGTTATTGATAATTACCATTTAAATCGTTGCTCAAATTCCCTAAATACAAACTGTGAATTATTATTTAGTCATACTTAATGCCCTATTAATTATTAGGCTAAAGAAAAGCTCCAAATTTCCCGGACTTTTCCCGCGACAACGGGTGACCAAAAGACCGGCGACCAAAACACCGGCGACCAAAAGACCAGCGACCAAAAGACCGGCGACCAATCGACCACACACGCTCCAAATGATCGCTTATAAATACTAAATTAGAAATAATTTTCCTCATTAGGTTTGTAGAGAAGCCAATTTTTTTAGTACAAATGGTGGACATGCACGGTCGCCGGTCAATCATTTTTGCAGTCACAGTGACAACACAGGACTTCTAGCGGCGAAATATTTTGCAGTTTTTGGGTCGTGCGTGAGTGGCTGATATCCCCGGACGCTCCCCTCTTGAGTTGGATGAATGTTGTTGTCAATTTGGAGCATTTAAGAATTGTCCTACGGGGCGATTACAGTCAAATGTGCTCAAACTTTTCACACTGTGCATAATGGAAATAAATAGGGGTAATTAGAAACGCTGATCAGGGGTGTTCATCACGTAACGAATGTGGAACAACACAAGTTTATTTCAATGACAAACCTCATAAACGGGGCCGTCGTTGAGAGATGTGAGAGAATGTAAAGTCTGGATATAAAATTTTATGACTTCTGCGGTGGGAGGCATCTAAATGCAACTTTTGTATGTTGCCTTGACATTGATTAAAGTGTTTTGGTCCACGTAGCTGACAAAAAAAGGTCATAAGGCGTTGTTGAAAGCTAATGTGAGGTATTTGTAACACTTCCGCAACAGATGTGTTCCACTTTTTCTAGCCTTGGCTCGCTTCCCTTGGCTACGAGAGATGGTACCCCCAAATAAAGCATCCTTGGTTCGACCCCCAAAATCTGTGGAGCGTAAGAAATTGACAATGTGGTCGTGATTTTCTATTCGACTTGGATGTATACCTTCTTAAAAATTCCTTTTTTTGATTCCATCAATTCGTGTCAGGCTTGCAGATGACAAGAATAATGGATTATTGATGATTTGTCAACAGGAAGGATGCAGAAATGGCTACAATTTCTACAACGCAGCTCATTCAGAATGTTCACCATATTAGAAAAAAAAGCGTGTTATTTTCCTGTATACAGAAAACCAGAAACTGTTTTAATATAAGATACTATGATTGCCTTTGGAGGCAATGTATGCCTGTATTAATATTTTTGGTTTTTTTTGCAGTGAGAGACCAACTTAATTAGTTATTTTTGAGAAGCTTTCACCATATTCCAGACATCAGCTGCGATACCGCAGGCGTTGTCATGTCAAGTCTGGTTTATTAAAAATAACCCGAAATCATCCAGCAAATTGCTCTTGGACATATTTTTTTAACCCTGGTAATAAGAATTATAATGATACTAAAATATTTAAAAAAGATCATAAAATATTTATAGTCAAGTTTTTAAGATACGACCAATAAAGATAAATCTTGATCTCAGGCGTATTATGAAAACGTACACGTTATTAATTGCTTCTGTGCAGAATAGTAGCATAATAATAGCCTTTTTGTTTTCGTAGCTGAATTGCGAGTATCTCATTATCTCGGCATGACTTTCGGAAGATTAGTACAAAGAAACAACTCGAGGAAAATTATGTTAGCAGATAAATTTGCCGCAGCCAAAGCAGACCGTCTGAGATGACGTGACGAGACGTTCGCGTGGACGGCTAAATGACGGCGTCCTGTGGAGAAAATGAGCTTGAAACGGGCCATTTTTCAGCCAGAAAATGTCATTCTGCTCACTAGACGACAATCACAACTCTCCGCTGAGATGAGAAGACATGAAAATGTTCAAAAGAAGAAAAATATTAACTAAACACACGCTGACAAACTCAAGCGTGCATGAAATTCAGTCAAAGGCCAGCTCGTCATCCTCGGACGGAAATACATCAATAACAATATCCTCATTATCTGACGTTTTAATGCCTACTGGCGTTTATTATTATTTATTTGACCCATTCTGAAAATTCAAAGCAAGTGTTGACAGAAAGGTTGAAAGATAATTTTTCTTTGGGCGCATTAGTGCCATGTTTAAAAGCTAAGGACATTTTAAATGGATTCAGAGTGCATCCATCATGGAACAATGTTAAATAACCACAATTGGAGCGCAGGGGGTTGAGACCGGATCCGACTGGTCTTGCACACGGCTTCTGGAACAATGGGAGGCACGGCCTACTTTTGAAACCCACGGGAAGTACAAGAGGTCAGTGAAATCACATTTTGTCTCACCTGAATTACTCTCTCCGGAACGATAAAACCCAGTTATACTGCCAATTAAAAAGTGACTGATTGTAAAAAGGTTTTTTTTTTTGTCTTAACGTTCTGTCAGCAATTAAACTTTTTTTTAAATGACTAGATCTATCCTAGATTATTATTTTTTTTGTATTCACATATATACTTCACCATAAAAACTTTCTTTGTTTGAAACTATGTATACAAGATTGATCGTTAACATTGACCAAACAGGTGAATTAAATTAGAATAATCCATAGTCTGCACGCAGAGTTCAATAGGTCGCGGCCTTCACTTGGTGAATCGATTTCGACGAGACGGAAGAATCGGTCGGATGAAACGTTAAGATATTGCTATCGAACCGTGGAAAATGATGAGTGTTGTTCCACAAACACTTTCCATGTATCTAATTAAGGTACGGCTAAAGAATCCAATCTTATTTGCATGGCTTGGGTTACCATGACGACTGGCGGCAGAGTTAGGACTCTGAAAAATACGCTTCGCTAATTTAGCAAATGTCTTTTTATTAAATAAATCAAACTGAATAAAATTTGATTATTTCAGAATGCGATTGGTAAGAAGGCAGCGCGGTGGAAGAGTGGATTCCATGTCCGCCTCACAGTTCTGAGGGTTTCCTGTGTGGATTTTACAAATTCCCCCTGGATCTGCGTGGGTTTTCTCCGGGTGCTCCCGTTTCCTCTCACATCCCAGAAACATTCAGGTAAAGATTGTTGAACACTAAATTGTCCGGATTTGAGTGTGTGCATGAATGCTTATTTCTCTCTTGTTGTCTTGTGATTGGCTGGATTCAGAGGTTAGCTCCAGCACCCCAATGAACATTGTGAAGATAACCAGCATGAAAAAAATGAATGTATAAATTGCTCCCTCAAAAGGTTGTGCAATTTTATAATTGACCAGTGGACAGGCACAATTATGACAGATATTAAAATGTCAAATTCCCCCCAATAAAACACTTATTTTTTAATGCGACATTTCCTGTTAAAATTCAAACAAAGCAATTGTCATGCTTTTACTCCCCACGGTTCCAGACAAATGTGATTGTTGATTCACAGACGGAACAATTCAATCAGTTCATTTGCCGTGGAGCCCAGAAGGGGGTGGGGGGCTTGTCCACAGCGGCCCAGGTGGGAGGGGCGGCGCTGGGAGGCGCTTACGCTATCTGGACAGACGCGCACTTGTGAAACATTCAGCAGCCTGTGCTCCACCTGGAAAGGAGAGCATCCTCCTCCTCCTCCTCCTCATCCTCCTCCCTATCAATATAGATTTTCGGACCGGAACACTCCGAGCAAAAGGATTTTAAATCATAACATCCACTTTTAGAAATCTCCATGTTTTGGACATAGTGATCACTTTGGGCATTTTTGACGTGATAAAGTTATTATTGCGCTCTTTTTCTATAAAGTAGTTTTTATTAAAGGAGAAATGTACAAATGGTGAGTAGCATTTTTGTACTATTTGCTTATGAGGGAATCTAAAATGTAATCATTATGGCATGGACTATTAATGAGGCTTGCGCTGAAGTCATTAAATATGTAGGAGATTAATTTAGTTTTGTTCTTTCTTGTATCTTTCATGCCATTTATGGATGTAACATGTGTTTTAATGGTTTTTAATGATGCGGTTATGCTATCAGTGTGTGTTCAAATGGTGCACGTGGATGTGTGTGTGTGTGTGTGTTGAGTTCAGAAGAATACGCACATGTTATTTGAGATCAGGGATGTGTGTGTGTGTGTCACTGGGGGGAAGATCCAAAGATCAAGTGCTATATGTGGCCGATGATCATTTACGCAAGCAATTAAGCCGTCCCAAAGGGTCAAAAGACCCAAAGTGATCGCACTGGACGATCAGTGGAATTGCCTGATTGGTTTATAATGAGGTGCTTGATGCGTTTCGGTAAATGGTGTTCACCTTTTTAGAGGAGTTGTTTCAAACAGCGAGGTCAGGTGAACCTCAGAGGGTCCGCCGGATGCACCTTGGGGATTTGGGAAAATCATCTACCTGAGAAAAATGGTGTTATTAAAAAATAAGTACGGATGCGCATCTGGGGATTGTTCAGCGAAAAAGACAACGTATCTTAGGTTTGCTTGCGGCCAATTAAAAGCTGTGACTAATATACTGTCGTGAAAATGTTTCATTTAAGACCTACCTTCCAGAATATTAAATATCGCCAAGTTTCAGTGTTATTGTGCGGTGGATAGCTGGAAATTTGTTTGCAAAAAACTGAATTGTTCATGTAGTAGTTGTTTTTGACATAATTACTTATCACACAAAATCAATGTGTAAATACTCAAAATTCTTCATGGCTTTCTTAAAGGAACATTTTTTCAGTTTCCATCCTAGCAATCAGAAAGTCAATTCACTATCTTACATTTTGTTGACAACTCAAAGGATAAAGAAGAATTTCTTCTTTGTTGCTCAACTAGCCAAGACTGTAATTACGATTGACCGATGCTTGCATTAAGGGAATGCTTTCACCACGTTGTGATGAGTACGCAGGCAACAAGACGGTAATGGTTTCTCTAATTAAATGAAAGAATCTGGCCAATGACCATTAAGCATGATTCATTCTTTACAAAATGTATTCCAATCAAATGGATTTGGCCTAATCATTATATTATGATGTACGTGCAGTAAACATTGCTGGGAAAGATGGCAATAAGTGTCATTTGTATTCATAGAAAAATCATTATGGAAAGTTCCGGTAATAAAGTGTATTGTTATTGCATGCCGCTAACATTGTTTTTTCTTTTTTTTTTTCAGTGGCGGAAGAGATGAGAATTCCAAATCTGCCTGGCACCGGCTCGAACAATCTGTAATAAAAATCCAGATTTCCGCTTGGATGTTCCACGTCATTTTTGGATGAGCTGCCCAAAAATCCATTTGGAAACAAAAATGTGATGTGTTTTCTCCAGGAAAACTCCGTGAGGACGACATTGTTAAAAATGGGAAGTGAATGACGCCATATTTACTGGCTATGAATTGTAAGTTGAAAACATGAATGCTTTGACTTGAATTTTGAGGAATTAACATGCCGTCGTTATCCGGGCCCAGGAAATCCAACTGCGTCCTCGCTTTGCTTTTCGGAATACTCTTTGCCCGGGTGTCATCTTGTCCTAGCGGCTGCCACTGCACGGAAAAGAGCGGCACCACGGTGGTCAGATGCGTGTCTAGGAATCTGGAGAAGATCCCGTCGGACCTGCCGAGAGACACCGTGGCTTTAATCTTGGCGTCCAATCACATTACTAAGATCCCAAATTACGCCTTCAGAGAGCTCAACTACCTTCAGGAATTGGACCTGTCCAACAATGACATCGAGACGGTGGACATGGCGGCCTTTCACGGCCTCTCGGACAGCCTCCTGGTGTTGGACCTCTCCAATAATCAGATCCAAAGCCTCCCCAAGGAAGCTTTCGCCCACCTCAGGGCCAAAATCAACCTCTCCAACAACCCGTGGCACTGCGAGTGCATCTTGCAGGAGGTCCTGCGGGAACTGAGACTCGATCCGGAGTCGGTGAAAGACGTGGTGTGCCACACGGCCGTCCAAGAGGAGTACGCCGGAAGGTCGCTCATCCAAGTTCTGGACTCGGGGATCAACTTCTGCAACTTTCACCACAAGACCACCGACGTGGCTATGTTCGTGACCATGTTCGGGTGGTTCACCATGGTCATTGGATACGTCATCTACTATGTGAGACACAACCAGGAGGATGCCAGGAGGCACCTCGAGTACCTCAAATCCTTGCCCAGTAGTTCTCAAATCGCAAAAGACTTTGACACCATCAGCACGGTTCTTTAACAGGATGCTTTTATTTCAGTTTGTCGAAATATGTGGTGAGTTGTGGTGTTGTGGTTCAAAAGACAGAAGGTTTGTTGCATTTTTTGTTTTTCGTACATGGTCGATGACATTGATTTTGTTTAGAATGAGGCACAATGGTAAGTTCAAGACAGTAAAATGAATTTAAACATGAGCTTGCATCTTCCCTAGCCTTAGAAAATCATCATTTCCGCCAATTGCAACAAAATAAAACAGAGACGTTAAAAATAAAATGACTGAAGGTAAGCTGTACATATTTTTTCAGAATGTTGGATTCTCGAATTTTCTAAAATGTTTAAAATATGGGTTAGAAGTCAATTTAATGAAAAAGAAAAATAGGATGTTTGCTGGGAAGTTTGGAAAGCCAAAAATGTAGCAATTTTCCTATTATATCAGTTCTCCAATTGCAATCCGATTTTAAATATGGCCTCGTTTTCTGACCTTTCAAAAGCACAATGAGGACAGCCAAAAATCACATTTTTGAAATATTCTAGGTCTACGTAGGTCCGGAATACAAAACAATTTAGCCAAAAAGAAATAGTACGTGGTCATCACAGCTTTCATTCCCATTCCTAGCCAGCAATTCTCAAAGCAACTGTCCCCTAGATTGCCATAATTTGGGTTCACGGCAGAACAAATGCGAACAGAGCCCCGCCCGGGTACGATGACTCTCAACGGGCCTGACTTGAATTAACGCACCGGTGCCCACAGACTCCCAACCTGGGGCTTGAGCCGCAACCCCCTTAATTTCCGGTCCTGCTTTGGCTCATTACATCATCAATTTGCCCATTGACTGAGTTCCCCATATGGCCAACCATATAGGAACATTGTTCTGATCTTTCAAGAATATTGTGTTCAGATAAAATCAGGCTCCAGCACCCCACGACCCTTGCGAGGATCGGGTAAATGCCTGGAAAATGAACCAATGATAATATCAAGCACCCTGACGGACATCCTGTCCACCAAATTTCACATGGATGACGATTGTCAGGAGTGATTTTTCCGGTCATGACATGCCAGTGTAATACTTATAAAACAAAGACACGTGTTTGTGTGTGTGT
This sequence comes from Stigmatopora argus, assembly GCF_051989625.1. NCBI lineage: Eukaryota > Metazoa > Chordata > Actinopteri > Syngnathiformes > Syngnathidae > Stigmatopora > Stigmatopora argus. Next base: position 16,792,437 of record NC_135399.1, read on the forward strand.
GTGTGTGTGTGTGTGATCCACCTCAGTCCATAAATCTTGAAAGCACACAAAAGGCCACTTAACTAGCGCCCTCCCCTCACTCCATTACCTGCACGTTGGTTTTTACTGCGGTGTGAAGCGGAGTTATTTTCTCGCTCCGCAGTCTTAGGTTTACTTTTATTACGGCGAATGGTCTGCAGGCCGTCCTCCATTGATTCCGTTGGGGTTTGGGCTCGGTCGTACTCGTGATGGAAAATGAGCTGCCTTCTGCAATGCCATTTTGAAATACTAGTTAATATTGATTATTTGTGGACTGGGAATATTGAAGGATTTAAAGTATTCTATTCAAATCAATCCAAAATGTTCTCGTTGTTTCATCCCTTTTGGTGGCGTTTGTGCTTTTCGCCGAGACAAAGACCAGATTTTGGGGGGACTGGAGTCAAAGTGCAGGTTTTCAAAACAAGTCTTTAGTGTGTAATATTGCATTTGGTCTTTCAGTTTTGGATCCAAATTAAACAGACATTTTGGGTGTGATGCTTGTTTGACCGGTGAGCAATTAATAGATGGAATTTGAATTAGTGAGGATTTTAGCACTATTTTATTTGTACTTTGTGTTATTTGAACCAAAATCCGACGTGTTTGGTAATACATTTGGATTCGAATCTGCGGTTTATTCCTGAAATCAAACAAACCAAAATCAAACAATTAACCCTACATGACCGTACAGATCATATCTGATATATGGATTTTGGAATATCATATTTTTCTGGTAAAAACTGGTGTGATAGAAATTAATGACAAATATATTCATTTAAGGTAATAATTCATTGTTTACAAGTGCCTACTGTCTGAGATTTGTACATTTGTAAATTTTCAATGACTCTAGCAACAATTTGGAAGGTCTCAACAATTACCCTGAATTAAATTATCCATGTGGAATCTAATTTAAATATGTTTTTATGGCTTTAGTTGGAGCAGGATGGCTTTTATTGGAGTTCAAATCTGTCCTGCTGTATAATTTTGGCTGCCATTGAAATCCTGCTCTTATGATGGCCCATTTTTGTCGTCGAGAACATTTTGAGCGTATTTCTGTGATGACATGAAAGGGCTCTTTTCATTCTGTCTATTTGTCCCATCTGTTCTTTGGATTTTGGTGGACATTGTATAAGTGTTTGTCAATAAAGTGGCATTTCCTAGACATGTGAATTGTTTTGTTTTTGTGAGGGTTTGAGTTTGTTGAGTGCTTTGGTGCATTGTTTGTGCCTCAGGGCGTATTCACACCTAGAGACTGGAAAGTTGGCTTTTTTTTGTCCGGAACAAACTACAATCTATCCTTTTTGCTTTTATGCGGTTCTTTTCACATCGCAATTTTTGTCCCAGGATTTGACGACACACTCTTACATGTGCATACATAGTTTAATTTCATTGATCAAAATGCTCTGCCTGGGGTAATATGTTTAAATGCGGAATTATTATTTATCTGTTTGTCTGCTGTTGTTATTTGTGCACTTTCCCACTTGTTTATGTTGTTGACTAATTATTATGTTGACTACTACTTATTTATGTATTCATTATTTATTACTTAACTATCGATTATTGTTAGTATTTTGTTTGTTGTTATTTGTGCACTTTGTGTATAATGACAATAAAAGCATTCAAATCAATTCAAGTAAAAACAAAACAGCATTCTGTATACCATATAGTATATACTTTTTTTTCTAATGTCAGTCTTCAAACTATTCCAATTTATTCACATTCCAATTTATTATCATTATTATACACCAAACGACAACATTACCTGAAGACCTGATCACAATTCTTTAACTACCAAGACAAATCAATGGATACATTTGGCTTGTGCTCACCATGTACGCAATTTACCGCTTAATTTAAAAATATTCCATTAGAAACCACTCATTCAAACTTATATTTCAAATCGCATTTCCAATTGGCCGCAAAGCTTTCACAAAAGTGTCGCGCGAGGGTCAGCATCCCCGATTAGAATGCCTCTTTTTTTTTTTTAAGTTGCCTGGACAGCGGCCAGCGAGAAAGAAAAAAAATATTCAACCCGTGAGACAAATGCAATAAAATCCATCCGGCTTTTGTAGCGAACTCATGTATCGTAATTGCAGTCCATGAGAAGACTACAAAGAATTTGGCCACAGGCTGCCGCTTTTATTTTTGTCTTTTTTGTCATCTCTTTCGAACTCAAACTCAAACACAGCCGCATCAAACTACACGATTAACAGCGGTTTGACTGTCTTTGCATTCAAGGCTCAAATGCACGACAGGTTTCAAAATGCTAATTTGGGATTTTAAATCCCTGTTGATGGGCTCAATCTGCTAAATGAGTTGAACTGTGCAATCAATTCATATTCAGATGAAAAGTACCATCTGAGTGCAAGACAAAGATAGGGAGATGGGTTTAAAGAAAAAACATATTTTTTATTTTTGGAGGGTCAGTTTTTGCAATGTTGATTAACATAAATAATTTGAATATATTCCCATTTTGGGGCGGCCCGGCGGATGAGTGGTTAGCATGTCGGCCTCGCAGATCTGGGGTCCTGGGTTCAAATCCAGGTCGGTCCAACTGTGTGAAGTTTGCATGCCTGCGTGGCTTTTCTCTGGGTGCTGCAGTTTCCCCCTACATTCCAAAAACATGCATGGTAGGCTGATTGGACACTAAATTCCCTAACCCTAGCTATGATTGGTTGAGCCTGAGATCGGCTGGCCACCGATTCAGGGCATCTGTCACTCACCTCGAAAGTCAGCTGGGATAGGCTCAAGCACCCCCACCCCCATCTCTTCCGCGACCCTAGTGTGGATAAAACGGTCCTGAAAATGAAAGAATGATTGAAAAGTCCCATTTTTGTACGTTGGAGTTTAGTTTAGAAAATGTGGGGGTGCGTCCTTTGAGAATTCCACTCTTCCCTTCGTGTGCGGTCGATTGGTCGCCGGTCTTTTGGTCACGGCCTTTTGGTCGCCCGGACCGCGACAACGGGTGACCAAAAGACCGGCGACAAAACAAGGTAAAACAAGACGGTCTACGCATGAATAAAAGCCAACAATGGCCATGAGCAGTTTCACTGAGCCGACGTGTGAGTGCATAAGAGTTTGTATGTACATGCGTTGTCCCTTTAAGAAGCGACGTCAGTCAGGGTCTTAACAAGTTCTCCAACAAAAAACCATAAAAGTACGGGAAATTTGGAGCTTTTCTTTAGCCTAATAATTAATAGGGCATTAAGTATGACTAAATAGTCATTCGCAGTTTGTATTTAGGGAATTTGAGCAACGATTTAAATGGTAATTATCAATAACCTTCCGGGCGACCAAAAGACCGGCGACCAAAAGACCGGCGACCAAAAGATCGGCGACCGATCGACAGTGTACCCTTTCCTTTGGCACTGGTTCTAGTAAAGACATGATTGGTCCTGACAGAAAAGATCTCACCTTGCCCAAATTCAGACTTGCTTAAGGCACTCTTCTTTTTATGTCGTTGGCTGACATTGCACCATTGCGCCTTTGACACCATCTTGCATCTTTCCACTCCTCAAGTATATTTTACCCAGAGGACATTTTTCAGATACTGTCAGCTCGGACGCTCCGTTTGACACCGCCTAGGATATTAACTTTACAATTGTTGGTCTTCACTTCTGCCTCTCGCTAGAAATAAAATAAGACGAACAGTGAATGGATACCTATTTTGCTCTTTTGCATTTTATAATTCGCCATTTTGTTAACTCAATCAGGAACCCGATCAAAGCAATTTCAAATAATGTAGGAGGATCAACACTTCCACTGCTGGACATCTGTTTGTTTAATTATAGTTTTAGGTAATATGTGAAGAGAGAAGGAAAGCTTGTACTTGTGTGCAAAGCTAAAAACACCGCATATTTCTTTTTTTTCTCAAAGTCAGCAAAGGCCAGATGAGCTGACAGCTCTTGAAAAGATTGCTTTCACGTGATCCCTTCGTGTGGAATATGCTGACAGCGATATTTCTTTCAGCCCCGATTTCCTCGGAAAACGCTGGTGGATTAATGTTTGTGTTTGGCAATGTTCCGAGCTTTGGGAGGATTTTTGATGGACTTGGAAGATGGGGTCTCTCACATTTCAATCAACCATTAGTCGGGATATCAGTGACGCTGAAGAGTTAGTAATACGACTAGGTGTACTATGTTTACAGTAACAGCACATATCTAGGAGCTGGATTAAAACACTTTATTTTGGTGGACCTGGGATTAGCACGGCGTGTTTGGGAAACCGAAGTACCCATAGAAAACCCACGCAGGGACGGGGAGAATATTTGGAGATTGGTTGGAACCCAGTGGGGATCGAACACTGGATCCGTAATCTTGCATTTAGACCCCGTTCAACATCATTTTCAGGACTGCTTGTAAAAATTGCAGTCTTTAAAGTAAGACAAAATGACAAAAACTAAAGAAAAAGAACAAAATAGAAAAAAACTGGCTCATTTTGGATGCTTTCCAAGAAGCTAAACCAACATTAAAAAATCTGTTTGCACTTCTTTCTGCCCAATGTGTCTCGGTAGTGTTTTTCAAAATGAGTTTATCACCCTTTTAAGTGCTGCACATTTGGAAGAAACATTCATTTGTGGGATGAAGCGCTAGTGAAGATTAAATTGACATCACCTCCAATGATGACACCCACATCAGACCAAGGAAAGCATTTAATAAAAGGCTAATCAGTTTCCTCTCATTGATGAACTTGGACGGCGTTTAAGAAGATGTCAGTAACACAAATGGATCTGTTTCCCTATCAAACATCATTTCTGTTCACGGCGAGGGCGTTGAGATGATCTTCTCGTGTAGCTTTCTTTTGACAGCGAATAAGAGAAGAATTAAAAAACTGCTTTTGAATTTGCAAGGCCACGCGCAGCTGTTTAGGTAGATGGCAGTCTGCTCTTGATTTCATTTGTCGCCTCGCACATTAGGTCTTTAATCTTTGTCTTTGTTGGGATCAATTTCAGGTAAATTAGTGGGTGTAAAGTGGCGCGGTGGTGTAGCGGTTAACCAGTCTGCCTTGCAGTTCTGAAATCAAGGACTCAATCCCAGGAAAGGGACTTTGTGCATGCGTGGTTTTTCCTCTGGTTTGCTCCCACAGCCCCCAGATAAGCATGCTATGCTGATTTCAGGTAAATTAGTGGCCGTAAAGTGGCGCGGTGGAGTAGCGGTTAACCAGTGTGCCTTGCAGTTCTGAAATCAAGGGCTCAATCCCGGGAAAGGGACTTTGTGCATGCATGGTTTTTCCTCTGGTTTGCTCCCACAATGCATTACTTAAAATTCGTATTAATACTCATTAAATGTGTGTGTGTGCATGTTAGACTTGTTGTGTCCTGTGATTGGCTGGCAGGCAAGTCAGGGAGTACCCCACCTACTACTCGTAGTTACCTGAGATTGGCTCCAGCACCCCTGCGACCCCCGTGAAGAAAAGCAGCATGAAAAATGTACTAATTGGACATCAAATATTGACATAATACAGCAATAACTCAAGGTACAAATTGCCGTACCGCATTCATATTCCTTCAATTATTTTTTTCCCAAAACAGTGAATTAGACGAAGGCCGCGTTTGTTGAAAAGAAATAAAATCCAAAGCAATTACAACGCGAATGTGACTCAAAGCATAAATAGAGCAAAAGACGAGCGAAGATAAGCTTGTCAAAGAAGACTAATCTCAAGAGCAAAACGATAAAGACTCAGTGTGATTATTCAGTGTTGCTCTGACAGAATATTGATTTACCTTGATGTTCATCATCCAATAACCTCTGCGCTTTATGCCAGCTGCAGCAGGTCCCATTTTTTTGCTGCTTGTGAATAAAGCAGGCCGAACAGGTTATTTTTAGATGACCTGCTTGCTTGACTAAAGGACATTTATGCTTATTTTCCATAAAAACATGTTTGCTCGTAACTTTAACAATCCCCAAATAGCACAAAATTGTCTTTCTTGGGTTCTAAATGGTGTCGATGTGACATTGCAAAAGTTAGTCGACAAAGTTAACACTTTGGCTTCCATTGACGGCGACGAATGTCCAATTTATTTAAACTTGGAGGCCCGACGTTTCGATCGCTGTCAATTAAAACCAATAAGTTAATCATTTTGTAAATTATTTGTTTACGTGGCCATAATGTGATGTCATACTTTAAAGGGGATGTCTTGGTCATGATGTTTGGTAGCGAATGTGTTAACGATGGAAGAGACGGATGGTTACAGATCACATAAATTCAGCGGTATTTTTTCAACTGGGCTCAAACGCTCACGTCTCGGTTAATTTACTGTCGTGACTCGCCGCATTGAACGTGGCGTGTTCACGTAGAAAGCGCACATGCCTTGAACACGCGGCGTCTGATCATTATTTCACAGAAAGTGAGCGAGCGAGCATCCCCGCTTACACTCAGGCGGAATATGTTGTCTCATTAAAGCCGCTAGTTCATCTTGAGTCACTAAGTTCAGTAGCAAAATCGATGATCGCCATCAAATAGATGCAGTCTTTTACTACTACTTCTTCTTAACAAGGGCCGTTTTTATCGCTCTGAACCGGCAGTACTCGAATACAGGATGGATGTTAATTAATTATTAGTGTTATGACGGCTTACATTTTCTTTGTCTAGATGTTGTTTAGCATTTTCTTAGAATTAGAATGCCTTTTGTGTTATGGCCCAGTGCTGGAATAATGATTAATAGCCTTAAATCATTATTAGTAATATTTAATTAAAATTGGAAGACATCTATCAACATAACTGGAGTCCTGAAAACAATGAACTGGCCTTCGAAAGCAGCTGTGGGGGAAAGCGTCCTCAAGCGTGGTCCCAACATAAATCATGATTTAATTTATAGCCTTATTACTTATTAAACATGCTTACAAAACATATAGAAACATCCCATAATAAATCCAACACCCAGGAATTTGATCCCCAATAAAAATTTGACTGGTTTAGCAACCTCGACACACCTCTTCCAAGCCACTTAAAGAGCATTTATTTATAATATGTAAAACGTTGGCAGGTGGGAAGAAGGCCAAGTTGGTGTGGTGACTGTTTTTTAACAAGTAAAAGGAAAAAAAAGACATTTCTTGGCGTTAAAATGGCTTGGTGTGTTCAGGATACCTGTTTCCATGGCAGCATAGTCACTAATTGACCAATTTTTAATTTCATTTCAAGCATGAGCTCTTCAGTTATGATGATGAGCAGCTCCAATGAACTTTGTCTTCTAATTTTATAAGAGATGCCAATGTATGATTGCAAATTTTCGCTGCAATTTGTCAATAATTTCCAGACAGCTTTATTTTTTTTAAATCAAAAAATAAATTATAACATAACAATTAAATATATAACAATTGGCTTTATTTATTTATTTTTATTAAATATATAACAATTGGCATCCAATCAAAACCTCATCTGTGAATTTGATATTTTGATGTTTGTTAAAAATGACCATCTAATCTAAAGTATTTCAACATTGCAAGTTCTCCCAGAGAGAATGAAGGTTCATTGGACGCCTATGACAGTCAATGGCAGCAGCCGATGTGTTAAATGAGTGCTCTTATTGATATTTTGATATTAGATATTTAGATCGTTTCAACAGTATTTAGATCGTTTCAACAGTATTTCGATCGTTTCAACAGTATTTAGAGTCTAAATACTGTTGAAACGATCTAAATACTGTAACTAAAAGTATACTAATACTTTTATTTGTTTGATAAAAATGACCATCTAATCTAAAGAATTTCAACATTGCAAGTTCTCCAGAGAGAATGAAGGTTCATTGGACTGCTTCAATAAAAACACCATCTGCTATTTAATAAATTGACAGTAGATGGCAGTAGCCGATCAGGCGACCAAAAGACCGGTGACAAAAAAGACCGGCGACCCAAAAGACGACGACCAAACTTCCGGGCGACCTAAAGACCGCGACCAAAAGACCGGTGACCAAAAGACCGGTGACCAATCGACCGCACACCAACAAGAGTGACTAACATTTACACTTGTTTTAATTGTGCCCAAAAGAGGTTTTCTTTACTGTTGTGCTTGGTTTTGACAGCATTGCAACAAATTGATGATAATAAAAATAGAGTTTAGGTATTCATTGAGTTGTTGTTCAAAACAAAATATAAAGTCGACAGCAGGTAAAAAAGCAACGAGTTAGTGATCGTGAAATCGTCCCAAATCATTCTATTAAGGACTTACAATGATATGCTGTGATTTATTTCACTGGAATTTCTTTCAGTTAGTGGCTTGTTACTCAATTTGTTTCTATCTCTAGCCATCGGGGAGATATGAGATGCTGGGCCGATGATGAGGTAGTAAAACTGTTGCTATTTGAAATTGGGCGACGTGATTTTTTAAAAAAATGAACAGGTATAGTAAGGATTCTTTTTTTTAAATGACCATGTATTGTAAGGCTTTTTTTAAAGACCATGTATAGTGAGGCTTTAAAAATGACCATGTATAGTAAGGCATTTTTCTTTAAAAAATGACCGTGTAAAGCTTTTTTCTTTAAAAAAAACTGTATGAAAATGAAAAATGATCATGATTAGTAAGGATTTTTTCTTAAAAACAAGACCATGTATAGTAAGGCTTTAAAAATGACCATGTATACTAAGACTTTTTTTTTAAATGATCATGTAAAATAAGTAAATGTATAGTCTCATTTCATCTCATTTTCTGAACCGCTTTATCCGCATTAGGGTAGAAGGAAACAAAGGAGGATGGATTTTATGTACAAATAAAAAATATTTTTGGTGAGTAAAATGTGGCTATATTCCTAAATAATATTTCAATTGTATGAGGTTATTATTGATGCTTTTTTATATGTGTCGCATAATACACGTTAGTATTATGAAAACAATGTACTTTTATGTGTCTATTTTTGATACGTATTACCCATGTCAGAGTTCAAAGGTCGGCTCCACCCTTCAAAATGGCGGATGAGCCAGCTGCCAGTCCTTTGGTAGACTGCAGGCAGCTCAGAAGTGACGATTTACCGAAGAAAGACCCGATAAAGTTCTCACAGGACACGGTACGTTGTCATTTGTGGATTTCGAAGCCCCAGTTCTCATTTGAAGAGTGCTTTATGACGGTAGTAGCATGCTTCGATCGCGTGATGTGGCCCAACGTGGATGCAGACAGTAAAATGTTTGCAAACAAATTGGCTACATTGCGTTACCTACAGCTCTCAATGTTTCATTCCATTGTGTGTTTCAGTTCCTCAACGAACACGGATTGCTGGGAAACATCAAGAATGGGGCCATAACAGCCAAAAAGGAGCAACTTGTCGACGCCATAACGAGCTGTTTGTCAGCAAAGTGAGTCATTTTTTTTTTTAAATCGTAGTTTCTATTTACTATATCCGTATAATCATTAAATATCAGCGTTCGGTATTCACGGCTTTGCTAAATTAGCTTGTTTTTCATTATGGTACATTCCAATTTTGAATGAAAACACTAACTGGCTTGGCGTTGATTATTTTTTTTTAAATAGCAACAACTTGTGTGGATAACTCACACACACATAAATGCCATCAGTGGAAGTGTAAGGAATAAACGGTACACTTTTATAGAATATAGACATTTCCCTTCACTTTCTTAAAGGAAGACCTCAGGGCTTGGACCTTTTCATTTTTATTATTTATTTTAAATGCGTTTGAGACATTCAGTCAACAAAAGCGCAGGGGCCATTTTTCACTTGAGTTTAAACATATGATAAAATAACAATTTTCCCTCATTATAGGTCTCCAAACTGGTCCTCGAGGGCTGCTGTGGGTGCAGGTTTTGGTTCCAACAGATCCAACATTAACAGTTTAACCAATGAGGTTTCTGCTGAAAAAAAGAATCACTTGAATGCAATCCAGTGATTGTACTACTAGGATACCAGATTGGAATGAAAACCTGCACCCTCCGCTGCCCTTTCTGGAATAGTTTGGGGCCCACTGGTCAAATTGGTTAAATGAGCAATTCTATAATCATGCTGTGTTTTGTAGAGGTTTAAAGCCACGGATGTACACGGTGGAAGAGGTGACAGCTGTCAAGAAGTCAAGGCAAAGGTTGTGGACGATGTAGGACCCAAGTGTTTCAGGTTATTTATTTTCTTGTAATGTGTACTAAACCTACTCATTGTGTATCTTGCTTCTCTTCAGTGTCCGCCCAAGTTGACCAAATCAACGCTGAAGAAAGATGACCAGACAAACTTCCCCAAAAAGGGTGACGGCACACTTTTTGACAGCAACATCCCCTCAGGTACTTGTCATTATAGAGCAGGTGTCTCCAACTCTGGTCCTCAGGGTCCCTATCCAGTATGCTTTCCATATCTCCCACCACATTTGAATCAAATGATCAAGATCCTGATTAAGGTGTGATGGAGGACATGGAAAATAAACTGGACTGGGGCCCTCAAGGACTGCAGTTGGTTATTTATTTTCTTGTAATGTGTACTAAACCTACTCATTGTGTATGTTGCTTCTCTAAAGTGTCCACCCAAGTTTACCAAATCAACGCTGAAGAAAGATGACGGCACACTATTTGACACCAACATCCCCTCAGGTACTTGTCATTATATAGCAGGTGTCTCCAACTCTGGTCCTCAGGGTCCCTATCCAGTATGCTTTCCATATCTCCCACCACATTTGAATCAAATGATCAAGGACATGGAAAATAAACTGGACTGGGGCCCCTGAGGACTGCAGTTGGAGATCCCTCTTATAAAGACATTTTTAAGTTGCCCAATATTTTTTCCTCCTAGGCCTTTAATATTGTGTGACTTCTTTTGCAGTGGGATGGAGGCCTGCTGACTGAGGAAAAGAGAGCCTTTCTGATGTTGGTAAAACATAACTTTTTTTTTACTTAACTAATCCTGGACTTAGTCTATTGACCCTCTTTTTTTATTTTCCAGAATGCCAAGAAGAGATTCTTTGTCCATGAACAGCAACACATATTGAAAAATAAAAGTTCTTGAAATGTACATTTGCATTCTTTTTTGCTAGTTATATGAAGAAAAAACAAGTGGCTTGACATTTGAAAGTTTTTATTCAAAGGTACACATTCATATGGACCGTCGTCTTGACCTGTAGAAATTATTCTAAATAAACCAGTTTTTTTTATTTAAAACACTTAGAAATATTTCAACATACTTAGTCAGAAAAAAAAAATGTAAGCAATTTGGAATTTTTTTTAAACAATTAAAAGACTTAGAAAAATTTCAACAGCACTTATAATAAAAAAAATCAACATAACACTTAGAATATAAACACCAAAAAAATAAAGGAAAAAAAAGACCATTGAGGGTCTTGGGTCTTTTTTCTCCAAGTGTTTTAACAAAGACAAATGACACTCAAATCTCTTATTAAAATTTCTGACTGAAAAAAAGAAGTGAGATCCTCCTTACCTTAAGGATCTGGTCACCATGAGCCAGAGAACTCCTGACTTCACCTAAGAGGGGGAGTAAATTGCATCTTTAGTCAATAAAATAGATCTGGATGAATACTTGGATATTCTACAATAAACTAACCTCTCAGAAGACTGCATTCAGAGATGAAGCATCACTTGGAGACCCTCCAAAGTCTGGACATGGACCTGATGTGTGCAAAAAAAAAAGCAAAAGTTAGCATACATAGACACTGGAGATTCAACAAATAGACTTACATTTTTGTTGTTAAATCTAGTTTTACCTTGATGAGAAGACCAAAGATGATGCTAAACGGGGAAAATTTCATTTAACAATGCTATTTAGGAGTTGCCAAACAACTAATACAGGAAGAGAAATCTTACAGAGTTCAGAGACGCCACATCATGCAAGAGAGGCATCATCTTCAAGTGGGCAACCTGGGAAGATCACCTGAACATGGACATGATGTGTGCAAAAAAAAAAAAGAAGCAAAAGTTAGCATATATAGACACTGGAGATTCAACAAATAGACTTACATTTTTGTTGTTAAATCTAGTTTTACCTTGATGAGAAGACCAAAGATGATGCTAAACGGAGAAAACTTCATTTAACAACGCTATTTAGGAGTTGCCAAACAACTAATACAGGAAGAGAAATCTTACAGAGTTCAGAGATGCCACATCATGCAAGAGAGGCATCATCTTCAAGTGGGCAACCTGGGAAGATCACCTGGACATGGACCTGATGTGCAAAAAAAAAAAAGAAGCAAAAGTTGTCATATACAGAGAATGGAGATTCAACAGATGAGATTAGTTTTACCTGTAACCTCAAGGGTTTGAGTGTCCTGGGGCACACGGGAAGAACTGCATCTTGATTTAACCAAGCTATTTGGGAGTTGACAAACAATTATTACATGAAACTGAAATCTTACAATAAATGATCAAGAAAAGAATGAAAATAAGTTAGTGAGTGATCCGTGCTAATTTCCCTTTTCCAGACAAGGCGATTAAATATACAGACTGAAGTTAACAGCTGGGAGAAAGTTGGCTTAACAACTTTTCATTAAAATGATTTGTTTAGCACTCGCAGTGAAAACTATCAGTACATACATCATTTTTGAGTCAGCCTTCACCTAACAAACTGTCCGTTGATATCTCGGCTTTGTTTGAATCCACTAAAAGTCTTTCTACACGACTCGAAAATGGAGAAAACAGACTATAGATCTCTTAGTGTTAACATCAAGACGACGCTTGACGTGGTCAAATGGAAAGCGTTGTCGTGACGCTAATGCTAAGATAGCTTGTCACATGTGGCACAGAGCCCAAACTTAAATCGTCGACGGTGCGGTCAACCTGGCATTAAACTTACAGATTTGTTGGCGGTTTAGCTCAATTGATTCCTAAAAAATCTGCCGGTAGCGTGATAAAAACGCACTTAGGCCAGTAAATGGCTCGACGCCTTACCTCGTTGGCGTGCTACATGGCCATCAGCATGGACATGGCTGTTGGAGAAGACGAGGCACTGCGCATGTGCTTAATTTATACCGTTGCCTTGAAGATAGGCCACGCCCACATCGCCCCGTCTGTTTTGAAGATGACATTCCTCCCAACTCAATGTCTATGTTTTGAAGATGACATAGTATAATGGTCATGATTTTTGTGGTCTTGATCCTATAAAACAGTGTGTCTCATATCATTATCTGTAATGCCTTACTTTTTTTTTTTAAACTGCTTCACTATACCTGGTCATATTTTTAAAAAAAAGCCTTACCATACATGGTTACAGATTATAGTACTGAATATTGAGCACGTCCGGTCAGAATCAAACAGTTCCAAAATAACTGCAGTGTCTTAAAAAGCCTTACTATATTATGTCGTTTTTTAAGAAAAAAAGCCTTACTATACTATGTCGTTTTTTTAAGAAAAAAAGCCTTACTATACTACTATGTCGTTTAAGAAAAAAAAGCCTTACTATACAAGGTCATTACCAAAAATAAATAAATAAATCAAGTCGTCAGATATCACCAATATTACTGGATAGAGTGTCTTTCCACAATTAGGATTTTCGTTTTATGACAAATGGTCTATAAAGGAATTTCAAATTGGAAAAGTCATCATTGAGCCGTCTTCTTTAATGTCCTTGTGCGATCTTTGAAACGATTAAAAAACACTAAACGCAATTCGATTTGGAGATATTATGACTGCAAGTGGAACTAGTATATCTTTATAGAAGCTTGCAATGTAGAAAATGGGAGCATTGCTTACCTTTTCGGCATGCGTCGAGTACACAAAAATCAGCCAACGTAAAAAACAACAACTTCTTGGTGGTCTTCTTTTAATGTCCTTTAACAAACGTGTTTTGGTTGGAGCTGACCCAAATTATGCCGTTTAGATCATGCGATTAAAAACCTGAAAATACGTTTACAAACAAAACAAGGCATACAGGTCAACGAAAACCGTTTGTTTTTCATTGTCTTTTCCGGTCCGTTTCACTTCTGGGTCACCAATGTGACGTCAGTTCAGGGAACGCCCTCGACTTTTTTTTCGTTTTCTTTTTTTAATATAATAGTTTGAAATTAAAGCCTAGTCTTATGGGATGCTACGCCTTTCTATCAAATCAAAAGCCTTTATTGTCATCATACACAGCTGTATATAATGAACTAAGTCTTTCTTTTAATGAAAAAATATACTGAACTACATAGTGTAGTGATCAGTCAAAAAACACCAGGATTTGAACCCCAGCTGCCCACATGCCAGTCAGGTGAACAAACCTCTACGCCATGAAGTGGCCACACTTTACCTAGTGATTATTGGAAGGTCTTTGACAAGAAAATGGGAAAAAGATTTCCTTTTTTAAAAATGACACAAAATTGTAAAGGGTGCACTTGTGCATAGCTATGTTTATAGACATTTCAATATATATAGTAGATTTCTACACATAAATATTAGAATTCGTGTATGCATAGATAAATAAACGTGCTTATCAATATGTATAGTTTTTAATGTTACAATAAATCACAGTATATATGTAGACATTTTACTCAACGAGGCTTTCAAACCGGGGTTATGTCGCCGTCTTGTGGTCACAATAAGATACTACACGTGACCTGCTTTGTTTTTGTTTTGTTATGCAGCCGTTTTGTGACGTGCGTGAATTCAACCCTCGTGTTCTATCACACTGAGCATTTCTTTTATATAATAATGATGTTATAATATTTTATATAACAATAGGAAGGAAAATTCCAAATCATTATAATTAACAACTACCACCTCTCAAAATACTGGAGGAAAATCTAAATGGTTGAGATGGATGAAAAGCTCAATTTTGCGCAAATCAGAGTGAAATATAATAAAACAGAAATAAAAACAAGCCTCGGTGGGGGTGTGGGGGTGGAGTTAAATCCCCCCCACCCTACACGACAGCCCCCCAGCTCCACCGAGGCTGACAGCCGAGAAGATGGATGCCCCTCCAACAAGTTATTGCTGACGCTTGGGAGCAATTTTGTCCTTTTTGGAGCGGTGCTCCATCATCTTTTCTTTTCGAATCATGTTCATGTGCATTTGGTTGGCCGCTCTGATTTTGCACAAAAGCGACGCTTCGGCCAAGAAGATCGAGCCCACCGGAACCGGGAGCAGACCCCCTCTTCTGCATGTCGATGATGGGCGCAACTTCTCCACGGACGGGGGGCCTCCTCCTATTCGACTACTGCAAGTCCTCGAACCCTTGCCCGGTTGGTATGGAGCACCGGAAAGATGCGCATTTAGGAATCATGCATTCAGAATATTGTAGTAGAAAAATATGTATTGGTTGCATAATTGCGTATTTACGTATTCCTTTGTCATGTAGTCATTCTTGAAAATAGGAAAAATCCCTTTTGATAAAAAAGGTTCCATTACAAAAATAGACTCCATGATACTGTATGTTATGTCATCAAAAATGGTGTATTTAGATGTTTAAAACTTTGTATCCCACTAGAATTAGAACATACACTGTATATTTAACTTGTTTTTAGTCTTGGAAAAAATACAAAATTTATTTATAAATAATAATTGGTGAGAATTATATTTTTAATCACAAATACTTAGCCATTAAAAATTCTCTGTTCACTCTCTAGCACTTAAAATGGTATATTTAATCATACATTTTCTTAAAGGCAAACACTTTTATGAATTTAAATATATTTTATAAATGTCATTAAATCAGTTTTTCATTTACTAATTCCTGGCCCAAAAAAAACCTACTTATTTTAGTTCAATATCATGGATACGATTTATTCTTAACCAAATATTTCTTAAACATTTTTGAATGATTAATATTTAAAAAAAAAATATATGTATGGATAGCCACCTGATGCTGTGGAGGTTCACCCGCCTGACTTGGTTGCGGGCGATTTGGGTTTGATTCCCATTGGTACTGATACGAGTGTGACCTGGGGACCAGTCTTGGGTGTCGTCTGCCTTTCTCCCAAACAAAATAATATGTGCTGCCCTAACTAGTAGTTTCTTATGTCTGTAATTCTTTTTTCCTGACAGAGAAACAGTAAGTACATAGACACGATTCTCATGAGCGGGGGAGAGTCACATTATCAAGAGAGTCATGACTAATTCATGCTGCGAGGTGGTGGGAGGGCCATCTTCATCACATGATCCCAGCTGTCCCACACTGCATTGTCCAGCAGCTTTGCCCTGGGAAGTGGACCAAATAGCAGGGAAGGAAACCCAAGTGCTTGCATTGATTCTTGCTGGCACTCACTACGCTTTTGGTTTCTCGCCCGTTCCCACGTGAATCATTAAGAGACTTGGACAAAAAGTTCAGACTTCTACATGTACTGTAGATATACATACACACATTTTAGGGCACTGTCTTCTAAATGGTTATGACTAGACTCTCACTCCAGAAACTTTCACTTTAAAGTTTGTAACCTGACATTGATTTTATATGCACACCATTAGGAAAATTAGCAGTTTGGAGATGTTTTCAGCATTATACAGATATTCATCAGCTAACTATGAGCAACAGGCGGGTGTCAGTAATCAAAATTAGGGTCAGAATTTTGATTAGATGAATATGGGTTAGATCAGGGGAACCTATGGCTCGGGAGCCACATGTGGCTCTTTTGATGGGTGCATCTGGCTCTTTGCTAACCTATGAGCTAAAATCTGGAAATCGCTGATGACAGAACTGAGATATTACATCTAGAACTGCTTTAATCTTCATTTTTTTTGCTTTAATCTTCATTTTTTTTGCAGTAGACTCTTCTGGAAGGCATCCTCTCATTGATTAGCAAAAGCATAAGAATCTTTTAAAAAATATTCAGTTTTTTTCCACTTTAAAAGTGGTGAAATTACTAAAAAAAATTGAAAAGGAACTCATTTACATGTATGTATGAATTGTTTGTGGCTCTCTTCGTCAAAAAGGTTCCCGACCCCTGGGCTAGATGCTTCTAACCTTTTTGAAAGAAAAACATGCCTCATCATCGCTTCTTTGTTTTATTTTGGTGGACGACATCCACACATATTTGCTTTAGAATCTGCTATCTCTGCTAATACAAAAAAATGTTCTTGACTATCAATGTTGCAAAAATAGGAACGTATGTTTCTGTTCTAACAATATATTTAGTGGTTACACCTACACACGAGCGTTTTGCCTCAGTATGAGTTTTTTTTTTCTTCTACGGAATGTATGACCTACTTTCAACATCCACACACACACACACACTCGCTTACATAAACAAGACTGCCCATGTTTGTATATACAAGAGTGGGTGAGGATTGTATGTGTGTTATTTATATATTTTCCAAGAGATAAGTCGCTGTTGGACCATCTGTTAGGTCTGTCTGGTGCTCTCACATAAGCAACTCATCACGATAGCTTTCTTTTAAATGGCTTTGTGAAATGCATTACTGGTTTAAATGGGATTGTGCTATTATTTATTGCAGATGTATTTGGTATTTATTTGTTTGTCCCTATAAATGGCCAAATGTGAATTGGAGATATAACATGTACATGAGGAGGATCTATTAGTCATCCACAGTTGTTCCACTTCAATCCGCATCATAAACCTCTTTTCTGCATGGTCCAGTTGGCCAAACGGGGGAGATTATTGTAATCTGGCACCAGACACCTCCACTTCCTGTTAAATGGCGCCCACTCCTCAGATAAAGGGAGTTATTTCGTGGCGTATCTAAAGCTTTTTGACTGTCTTTGGCTTTTTAAAGTATCGGGAAAATTCACAGGAGTGTATTCACATGCTTTTGAACATTCCTTCAATTTCCAATAATGCTTATCCTCAAATTAATCTGAATTGATATAATAACACCACATGCAGAACGATACAAAATCCCGTCTGTCTTCCGTCATCTGAGCATTATGTTCCCCCAGGTTTGACCTTTGAACTGAAGGTGCAGGTCGCCGACATGCTGACTCGCCAGTACCTGAACAACGCAACGGTGGACCTTTACGTCAATTACACCAGAACAAAGACGGTCCTCACTGGGGGAGATGGTGCCGTTTTGCTGCAAGTACCCTTTCAAAAAGGGTCACCCGTCACGGTAGCGGCGTGTCGGGATGGCTACATTTGCACGGTGCTTCCATACAGAACCGTCAGGAAACCAAGTAAGATCTTTCTTATATAGTAACCGAGATGGATGATGGATTCCGAATCACAAACAATACCTTTTCTTCGTCTCAGTATTTTCTTCAGTGACCATTCCGCTACGTGGTTTGACTCAAGGAAACATCTGGCTTTTTGAAGACACCTTCCTGATCACCGGCAAAACATCTGGTACTACAGTATGGCTAGCATCGTCAGAAATATCTGTAGCTTTTTTTCATGGATTTTGTAAATCCTAATGAAAATATGCTTTTTTATTCAAGTATTTTTTGATTGCTCCGCAGTGGCTTCGACAAAGCCCGTTGTCCAGTTCCCAAAGAGTCTTTTAAATCTGACGGAGGGAAGTGACATCACTTCTTTTAAAGCCTACTTGACCATTCCCAAGGCGCCTCTAGAAGAGAAAGACTTTCTGAAGACGTTGGGAATCGTGAGCAGTGCAACAGGTCTGTACTGGAAATCAATGTTTGGAAATTCACATTTCGTCACTATCTTTTACATACCTGGCAACCTCGGCCGATTGCGATTAAAAACAGCTTAACCGTCTGGATACATTGCTTGCTGACGCGCTATATTTACATAGTGAAAAGGCAGACGTTTGAAAGGATAATGCATATCATGCTTAAAGCATGACTATTAGCAGTCGACGATGACATTTTAATCCGCTACGAGTGACAAAGACCATCCGGATTGGAGCCAAAATGGGTAAAACGAGATGGATTTTACAAAGAACGTACTTTAAAAAAAAAATCTCAAAAGTTGTTATACGGCGTACACAATTTGAAATGTATAAGTAGACAGGTATGTCTTTAAGCAATCATTTTCTTACCATCAGGGTCATTTCCTACCTGGGGCCATCTATTGATCGTGGTAAAAATGCATCGTCTTTGTGTTTTGTTTTCCTTTTTCTTGCCAAGGATTCATCAGCATTGAGTTGAATCCAGTGGCCGCCATTAGCGTGCGACTATTCTCCGGAGACGTCGAGCTGAATGTCAGCGGACCGGTGAAGATCAGCTTAGCACTTCCTGACAACTGCGGACTCCGGCCTTCAAATGCAGTTCCAGCGTGGTTATATAACCGAACTACTGGTGGGTTGACCTAACAATTGGATGGAATCCACGTCGCCTTAGATCAAGGGTGTCAGACTCGGGTTGGTTCGCGGGCCGCTTTAACGTCAACTTGATTTCACGTGGGCCGGACCATTTTAGATATATTATTTAGATTTTTTAAAAATAAATTGATTAAAAGAACTAGATTAAAAAGCCCTGAATATTCAATTTTTATAGATCTAAAACAATGTTTATTTTAGCTTTTTTTTAAATATATATTTAGATTTTACAAAATGATTTTTGAACTAAAAACAGAAAAATGGTTTAAAAAATTACAATTATTGATTTAAAGGGGGGAAAATCAGGACATTTAATATACATCTATACTCTTCATTTTAATTTGATCCTAAAACAGAAAGTCGGCACTCATGATTTACTTTCCCGGGCCACACAAAATGATGCGGCGGGCCAGATTTGGCCCCCGGGCCGCCACATTGACACATGTGCCTTAGATGTTAAATTTCTTAGCAAATGATTGCGCTGCCTAGGATTTTAATCATTAGTCTAATTATTGGACTAACCTAGCAACAAAGTAGTCAAAAAATGCAGTGTTGAACACTTCAGTTATTTGACTTTAAATAGTTGTTGTGGTTTAGGTGGCTGGATGAGACAGGGATTAGGTGCTGTCATGTCAGAAGGCGGAAAACTGATTTGGACATTCACCGCTCGTCGCCTGGGTTACTGGCTCGCTGCTCCTATGCCGACACCTGGAGGTAAGCTAAATGAGCGAGGCTTGTATATGTCACATGTCCCCATCTTTATTCTTTGTTCGACAGACGTCCTTGGGCGTGACATCCTCAGCGACTTCTTTGAACAACATCCATCCTTCCCAATGTTTGCGCTTGGAGGACTGTTTTGTATTTTTGTCTGCCTTCTCGTGGGAATATTTTCTTGTCGCAGGTAAGGGAGGGCTTTTTATCGAACTGAACTGATACATTCATTAAGAAAAACAAAAACATCCTTAATAAACTGTATGTCCTGAACTTTCAAACTATAGTGTCCACACGCAATCAGCAATTATTCAGGTCACCAAGGTTAATTAGCCACAGCTGAAAGTCCATTAGTCCTCAATTGTTTTGGCATTTTCAGGCAATTTTCCTCACTTCTTAAAATATGTTGTAATTGTTTTTTTTTCATTGAAAGTCCAAGTATTATGTGAATAACTGGACTCATTTGAAAAATGTCCTTTGTCCTAACTAAACAACATGAAAATTGTTTGAAATATAGTATTTTAAGAGACATTTTCATGTCAGTTTCCCCTATTGGGCAACAAGAATTTCATATATTAATACACAGATTTAAAAAAATCCATCATAGTGTATGGACTTTGACCAAAACACTCCATAATTTACCAAATATAAAATGTTCATAACCATGCTTAACCTTTAAAAGTATCACAACAATTCCCCAATTTTCACGCTTGTTTTCAATTTCCCCACTAATAGCTTTTCTTTGATTCAAATGACAGATCACTCTTCATTTTTGTAGAAGCCTATAATTCATGGGTACAAAACGACAATTTCTCGTTTTTTACATAATCTTCCAATATCCCTTTTAGACCAACCACACAAAAAAAATATCAATTTATTGTCAACATTTCAAAGCTCTTCCTTTACGTACTTTCTTCCTCCTCTAGAGCCTCCATGAGACAAACCCAAGCCAAACAATTGCTCCCACTGACGAAAAAAGACCAATTCACCATGACCGGCAGCAACGAGGACATCAAAACCTCTTCTCCACCCCGACAAGGCCGGAATCAATTTTCCCCAAAAAAGGACGAGCAACACAACGTCAACGTGGCCATATACAACGGCAATATCATCGCCAACTCCAACGCGTTGCCCGGCAGCGGTGAACCCGGCGACATAATTCCTTCCGCCGATACGACGGAGCTGATAAGACTGCCGGCGTCTTTGGCGGAATCGCTGATATTTTACAATCAGCCTGTCGCCATTATGCACGCGTCCGCGTTTTTCCAATCGGAGGACCAATCCGAGGAGCCTCAACGGAGTAAATCAACGGCTTTGTACGCAGAAAATCCGAGCGACCAAGGTTCCTCTGTGGCTTCCAGCCAAGGAGATCCCAAGAACCAAACGGGGAAATTGGAACCGCCAATCCGAGGACAGTGCGGTCTTCTGGAATCCGCCTCGGTTCCCGAAACATTAAGCAAAATGAGGGTGAGCAGACACTCCATGGACGTCGCCACCGAGTTCTCCAAAGTTCCCCTGTCGCAAGCTCCCCGGGCCTGGTTCGTCAGTCTGGAGGGCAAACCCGCCGCCGAGATCCGGTACGCCGTGGCGGAGCAGCAGCGTAGAAGGAGGGCGGCGGAAAGCCAAGAGACAAGTTTGGATTCGGGGGTGGATATGGTTGAGGTAAACCAGGCCCCCGGCAGGAGGACCCTGGAGCGGAACGCTACCTTTGTTAAAAGAACATCTAGCGGCAAGCATATTTCTCAGTAGCCGTTTGTTAACATACCTGTCACCTTATACGTTTTGTCCCGTATTTTATAAGTTTTTTGATTATTTCAACTTTTTTCCGCCGTAAAACAACTATTTCACGGGACTTTTTAGGTACGTTTTTCTCTTTAAAACCCGTTTCGGCTCCAATCTAATCAGACAAAAACATCATCGCCGATCGATAATACATACCTGTCAACCTCTGCCGATAACTGCCCTTATAAATGATTATGATTCAATCCCTTACAAACCCCCCAAAAACCTTACAAACACCGTACGAGTCGTACGGTGTTTGTAAGGTTCTTTGGGGGTTTGTAAGGGATTGAATCATAATCATTTATAAGGGCAGTTATCGGCAGAGGTTGACGGGTATGATAATAGTATTGTCATGTTTTAAGCATGATATACACAGCCGCATTTCCCTTTCACCCGTCCGCCTTTTGACTTTATAAATATAGCGTGTCTGAAAGCCGTCCACTTTGGAGAAAATTTTAGACTTTTACGTGCGTCCTATGTGAGTAAATATGTGCCACGTCGCATTTGCACGGTTTTTGATCGCTTAATAAGGGGAATTGCAATCATTAATAAGGGGAGCAATTGGCTGAGGTTGACAGGTATGGTTTTTGTCGATTTGACAATGTGTCCAATGGCCACTCGTTTGTCCGATTTGTCCCGTTTCTCTGGTCTTACTTCCAAATGCCTGCTCGCTAAACATTTTAGGAGGATCATCTTATATAATAATAAGGGACCGTTGACCTGGCTTCCTCTCATGTTACCCTGCTTAGTACTCTTACGATAAGACAAAATCATAAAGCAATGATTTTTACTGTTAAAAAATGCCATTTGTTTTTGACTCCTTTCCCAAAACACGCAAAACTCTAACGTCAACATTTCAACTTCTTGTTGCATGCAAGTTTACTCACCTGAAGTGCAACTATCTTAATGCAAATGACTTATTTTAGCAGGTTTGTTGTTAAGCTCGACATATTTAAATATAAGTAAATTAAACGTCTGTGCTATATGTGTAATACTTGGTTTTATTTATATTTTTTCTCTAAATTTAGCCTAGAATTTGGAAAAAAACAATGCATGTTGACAGAGTACTTCCACTAGAGGTCAGAAACGCACAAGCTATGTTTTGAGATATTTTGTATTGAATAAGAGACAAAAAAATTGCAGCATTTCATGTAAACATGGGGAGGTACCGTATGGGAGAGGTCTTCTTCCCTTCCTCACAGTTGACGGGTTCTGGGTTTGATTCTCAACTCGTACCTTCTTGTTGCCTCTGATGCATTCCTGCATCAACTCCAAATTGAAATATTTCTGCCTTTCAATCAACACCGGGAAACAATATAAGTTGATTTTAATATTTGCAATGATGATAACCATTTTTAAGGTGATACCTAATGTTTGGTAAGTCAGCTGGAATGGGCTCCGGCACCCCTCGCGACCCTAGTGGGGATGAAGCAGTTCAGAAATTGAATGAATGAATGGAAATACAAGATTTCTATCAAAGCAGCAAATGACAGATCATATCTACACACCTCAAGGAATACTTACTAACTATTACAATTTATGAGGATTCTTTTAATACTAAAGCAGGAATAGAAAGAGCTTCATTACTGCCAAGTAAAAAAAAATCGCCACCTCAAGGACACCCACTGTATTTTTAAAAGAACAACCACACACAAACTGTATACAGACACTTGCTGGTAAATATAGACTGGCTTGACCTGAACACGTTCAGAAATAGCTTGTGGTTAAACGGGGGTTGCTCTAGATAGCGTCAAGTGGCATCTCATTTCCCACATTTTGTTTATGTCCCTCGTTATAACAACGCTAGTGCGAGCCTCATACCTTCTCGTCCAATAACGCGAGGAGGCCCGACGAGACGGGGCGCCGAGAGATAAAAAAATGCCGAAGCTCATGCCGCCCAAAAAGAACCTTCTTGAAGTTCAGAGATGTTCTAAATCAGCGCCAACTAACTTTCATTATTTGACTATTACTTTCTGGTCTGATAATAAAATCTGGATCATAAAATCGGCTTTCTCACTCCCAAAGGAGACACTCTTACAAATCCAGACCAACATCATTGAAGACCATATCTAGGTCAAAGAGTCAGACGGCTCATGTTGTACAACAGAGTTTGGCTCAAGACCACATTGGGAAGGCCTGGCTCTGGTTATAAAAAAAAAAAAGTGTTTCTAAGCTTTTGTTCTGGTGCTAAACATCTTATATTTTTATTTCAAACTGTGAGAGTCAAAGAGCCACACTTTACGTCAGAAGCAGCAAAAAAAAAAATCGACCAAATTATTTAAAAAAATATAATTTATGATGTTTTTAATTATTTTGGCCGGGAGCCGCATGCAGCTCGAGAGCCACATGTTCACCACCCCTAAAATAGACATTCTCCATGTCCCATAGTGAAAATGAATATTTCCCATTATGCCTGTTGCTACATAAGCCTGTTGCTGTTAGGGTTAATTGGGGTTTTGGTTGGTTTGTTTGCCTCTTATGTCCCTCCCGTCTTCCCTTCCTCTTGTAACCATCCGCCTGTACTTTGTAATCAACCCTTGTCTGTCTATTTGAACTGCATGTGTTTGTCAGTCATTGGCTGATCGCCTGCCTTACCCTGCTTTGTTTGTATCACGCCAAGTTGCCATGCCATGCACCCTCTACCACGTTCCTCGTTTCCCCATGTCTTCCCGTCAGGTTTGTTTTTGTTATTAATTGCAAACTGCACAGCACAGGTGTCAAAGTGGCGGCCCGGGGGCCAAATATGGCCCACCGCATCATTTTGTGTGGCCCGGGAAAGTAAATCATGAGTGCCGACTTTCTGTTTTAGGATCAATTTAAAATGAAGAGTATAGATGTATATTAAAATTCTGGATTTCCCCACCTTTTAAATCAATAATTGAATTTTTTCAATCCATTTTTTTCTTTGTGTTTTTAGTTCAAAAATTATTTTGTAAAATCTAAAAATATATAATAATATTTTCTGTATTCCACTTTAATATGGAACATTTTTTTTTAAAAATGAGTTCCTTTTGAAATGAAAAACAAATAAATAAATACATGATTTTCTCTTACTAAGAAAAAAAGCTCAAATAAACATTGTTTTAGATCTAGAAAAAAATGAATATTTAGGGCTTTTAATCCAGTTCTTTTAATCCATTTATAAAAAAAATATCTAAATATTATATCTAAAATGGTCCGGCCCACATGAAATCGAGTTGACATTAATGCGGCCCGAGTCTGACACCCTTGCTGCACAGTGTCATACTTAGTTTTAATTTTGACTCCCAAAAGTCTGGTTCTTGACTTGCATGCTCTCTATTGAGTATAACATACCAGAATGCCAAATCACCCCCGCCTGGACCAGATGTGATCATATCGAACTCGTTCTACATGACCAGATAATTCTTTTTTTCTTTTGTAGCAACGTCATTCCGTTGTGGTCTGAGATGTTCTTTGGCTCGAGGGCGCACCAAAGATGGTGACAATTTCCCCTCAACCAGATTGATAGAAAAATCCCTGATCTGTGTTTAATTGCAAAGCGTCTTTCTACCATCGGAAGAACAAATGTTGCTCATAAAGTCGGGCTGGAATGTCTTTCGATGCGCACGGGCAACAAATGTGTAGCAGCTGTTTCTCACTCTTTCTGGTTTAATGTATTGCACATGAAATGCTAGGGAATGTTTTGAGGCTTTTTTTTGTGGGCCAGGCAGATATTCTACTTTGTGCTATTTGTTTAGGTGAGGCAGATCGTATCTGGACGCGGAGTTGTTTTCCACGTCAGGCTATTGTGTTTGAACCCGCGTGTTTATTTGACCGCATTCTGGTCTCGCATCTGTCCCGTCGATCCCAAAGCGTCGCCGTTGACATCCAGACAAGGTGACCGGGGGGGGCTCAGCTGTGCAAATAAAAGGAAGCACTTTCCGTGGCGGATTAGTGTGTTGGAGTTGCCCCGTTTATGCTCGGCCACCTGTAGGCCCAGAGATAAGGGGAAGACTTTGATTGGATGTCAGCGAACACAACTGCTCGAGGGTGAATCTCGAATAGTTGGAGAAAAAGATGGTTGGAGGTTTTTTTTTCTTATTTAGTACAGTCAAAAAAAGGCCATGAGGCCTCGATGAATGCAAGGCTAAACTGCTAATTGGGATGCTCAGATGCGTGCACACGCGAGTGGTCGAAAACGAGATGGGAGACTGCGGCAAATGTTCAAATGTCATCTTAATTGAGGCAAATGATCTTATTGGGGGTTGCAGAGAGGTTAGGAAGACCGGGCTATCTTTAGCGCTTTGGAATAGCAGATCATGTCTTGGCCAGCGAGGAAGTCCGTTGCAAGTGTTTGCTGGAAATGAATGGGAAAAAAAAATTGAAAAAAATAAAAGATGCCGTACAAAAGGAACACGTGTTTTGAATTGGTTGGAGGAAGAAGACTGTGGTATTTGCTTTGGTCCTGGAAATGCAATATCTGTGTGCAGTTGCTGCAGACTGCAAATGCATTACTGTAACTTTCAGACTTGACGCCACTACTTTTTTATTTCCATTTGAACCTTGAAATGGGAACTAATATTTCGTGCATAAATATTCAATATTAACAGGGTGTAGTGCACCTTTCACCCAAAACCAGAGCCATGCGATCCCGAATTTCGGTGATGAAAATAGATCAATAAATATGCTGTAACAGTTTTTTTATATTATGAGTTTGTCTTAAAATAACCAGTGCTTAAACACTTCTGTATTGGCCTTGTAAAAGTCAAAAGCAATTTCCCATTAATACAGCCCATTTCTTTTTAGTTGTAGAAGTTTATTCTGGAATACAATGCAACATAGTCACATTTTGATTCTTAAAAGATTCATTTGCAAGGTATTGCAATTTTGCATCATCCCTAACTGACCTAAAACTTAACTTACAACATTAGAAATGTTGACACTTCTAAGAATGACGTCTGTTGGGAAGTCTCTGATCGAACAAGAAAAAAAAAATGAAAGTAAAGTGCAGATTTTATTTGTATCACCCCCGATTCCTGCAACGTTGGCTTCCCTGGGGGGACAAGATTGGACGATGCTGGTTGTTAGCCCGAGTGCTTTTTTTTTTTACAAGCCTATTCCTCTCTCCTGTCTGTTTTCATCATCAACACCTGGTGCACAAATGCGAGTTCTTACGTAAGACGGTTTGTTGGCGGACGAGGCGTGCTCGTAAAGCATGTCGGCCAGCCTCTTGACCGGCCCGCTCGGCCTTTCCGTCCATGCGAGGGGAAACAAATCATCCCGCGTTATACCAAGCGCCTTCCCGAAAATAGATAACCAAGCTTTATGCTTTGGCGGCGCCGGCCATTGTCCCACTCTCATGGAAATGAGGTCAACTAAATATGTTTTATCAATATCTAGTTAAAAAAATGACTAATTTCTGACCACACACTTTTCTCCATTGTTTTCTTACAATGTCTTTCCATATTGACTGCCAGGCTTTGCTTAAAGGGAACGCTTATCCCTTGACATAACGATTTGACTAAAGACGTTATTGATTGTGAGGATCGATTTGTTAATCAATGTCTTCTGTAAAAAGGCTGTTGAAGTTTTCTAATTCTGTCCAATACGTGCATCTTGCCAGGATAGACATGTCCACCAATGTTCACGTCGATTGGTAAAAAAGGAGTCAAAATTTACTTCATGTTGTGAAAAAGTAATTTTCATTTTTAGTGACCCATTTCTAATAAGATGGATTTCAAAATTTTGGACATGGAACTTCAGTCTTTTTTTCCTATATCAGAACATATGTTGTTACACTCATTGCTGTTGGCAAAACTGGAATTAGAGGACAGTTCCTTAACATCATGAATGTCACGACGGTGATCTTGGACTGGACATCTGCTTCATTGGATGTCAGTCATTCGTGAAAAATCCATAAACCTTGCAGGAAATTGGATCATCAAATAAACGACGAGCTCATCAGTGTGATGCTGAGAAAATTACGATGAGAAGAGCAGATGTTGCCATTCCAGGTCAAGCAACACTCTGTTTTTTATTGAAAAGGAGAGTGGTTAGCGCTTTGGCCTGACAGTTCTGGGATCGAGAGTTCGATCCCAGGTGGGTCCTCACTTTGTTGAGTTTGCATGTTCTCCCCAAGTTTACTTGGTTTATTTCTGGGTACTCCGGTTTCATCCCACATCCCCAAAACATGCATGCTTAGATAGCTGGTTGAACACTCTAAATCACATGTGTCAAAGTGGCGGCCCGGGGGCCAAATCTGGCCCACCACATCATTTTGTGCGGCCCGGGAAAGTAAATCATGAGTGCCGACTTTCTGTTTTAGGATCAAATTCAAATGAAGAGTATAGATGTATATTTAATTTCCTGATTTTCCACCTTTTAAATAAATAATTGTCATTTTTTAATCTTTTTTCTGTGTTTTGAGTTCAAAAATTATTTTGTAAAATCTAAAATTATATAAAAAAAGGAAATATAAAAAACTGAATAGTCAGGGCTTTTAATCTAGTTCTTTTAATCCATTTATAAAAAAAGAATCTAAATATTATATCTAAAATGGTCCGACCCATGTGAAATCAAGTTGACGTTAAAGCGGCCCGCGAACCAACCCAAGTCTGACACCCTTGCTCTAAATCAACCCTAGCTACGTATGATTGGTCGTCGTTTGTCTTCTTGTGCCCAGCGATTGGCTGGCCACCGACTTGGAGTATTCCACACCTGGTGCCCGTAATTATCTGGGATAGGCTCCAGCACCCTCCCCAACCCTTGAGGATGAGCGGTTGGGATAATGAATTAAATGGACAAAATGTGGCCCTGTTGTCACGTTAAACAGTAAAAATGGAATAATTTTGGGATGTTTGGTTTCCCTTCAGTCAAAAATAGCTTTTATTTAAAGTATCACAGACGAACTTTACATGTTTGTTCAGATTTCCGCACGCCTTGGCACACTGATGGCTCGCTGCGACCATTCAAGGAGTTGTGATAGATAGTCGCAGTGTACTAGAGCAAAGGTTCCAAGTCCAAAACAAAGGGATTTAGTTGAAGTGACCCACATGTAACCTCTCCCCAAGATCCACCGGCCAAATCATAACGATGTGACTTCCTTCCTATTGCGCGTTTTTTCTTTCTTTTTCTGAATAACACATGTTGCAGCTGCTGTTGTTGATGACATTATGGATTCACTTGGTAAAAAAAAAGAATTTGGCTCAGCTCCTTACTTAATGTTTTGATGTTTTTGATACAACATTTTGCTCAATAAGATCTGGTTTTGATTTTGTATTTTTTTTTTAGTTCCTTTCCAGACAGTTGAAATAATATCCCAAAATATTTGTGAGCTATATAAATAAGGGATGGGTATTAAATCTTAAGATGTTAACAACGCAGTGCATGATAATGAGTAAAGTACTACTAGGATGTTCCAAAATGTTTGATCCCATTTTGTAGGCCAATATTTTCTGACAATTTTGTTGGAATGTCCTCAAATTTTCACAGCTTGTGCGGAAACATTTACATAATATCTGAATCATACATTATATTTTGTCCATCAATACTTATTAAATAATTCCAAATTGTCTGTTAGCTTCCTTTCATTGCTTCCCCCCTGGTTGCACTGCTTCCAGATGTGTGTTTTCATATTGAAGCATTTAACCAATCACATTTCAGCCATTATTTGTTGCTTTGAAATCCCCAAATGACAACGTACCGAATGTGCCGCATCGTCCTGTGAGAAGTTTGTCAGGCTTTCTTCGGCAAATCGTCACTTTTGAGCTGCTCTGCACGGCCGTGTTGCCTCCCGGCTCATCAGCCATTTTGGGGTTTGATGTCGGCTATTTGAACTCTGACCTCGGCCACGCCTATTCAAAATAGACACACAAAAAATATAAATTGCTTTCATAATAACGTGCGTTAGTCAGTGTGTGGAGGAGGGCTGTAAATGCTTTTTGGTTGGACTTTAATACTTACAAAAAAAATACATTGTTTTCATAATAACATGCATTAGTCAGTGGGTGGGGCAGAGGCAGGGCTGTAAATACGTGTTGATTGGGCCTTCTTGTGACCACACTCTACCACTAGAGCTCATTCCCCTTCGTAATATAAGTATTTAAATGAGCTGGTATTGCCAGGCCAGGACTTGAACCCAACACACCATAGGTGACAAGCAGATGCACTAACCTAACCCGCTAGCCACAGAGTAATTGTTACAAACTGTCTTGTGAGAACTCTACCACTAGAACTCATTCCCCTTCGTAATATAAGAATATGGAGCAGCTGGTAGTCCTAAGCCAGGATTTGAACGCAGGACACCATAGGTGACAGGCTGATGCACTAACCCCTTAGCCACAGAGTAAGTATTACAATCTATCTTGTGAGCACTCTACCACTAGAGATTATTGCCCTTCGTTAACATAATAGTTTACCAATGCTGGTATTCCCAGACCAGTATTTGAACGCAAGTCATCACAGCTGATCGGCTGACGCACTAACCACTCGACCACGGAGTCTGCCTTACAGTCTATCTCGTGAGTACTCTACCACTTGAACTCATTCCCCTTCGTAACATAAGAGTTTACAGCACATGGTATTCCCAGGGTGGGATTTGAACCTAGGACAACAGCACTGAGAGGGTGAGGCAACAACCACTTGGCCACAGAGTATGCTTTGCAATCTGTCACACTTCATTCCCCTTCGAAATATAAGAGTATAGAGGAGCTATTATTCCCAGGCAGGGATTTGAACCCAGACACCATTGCTGAGAGGCTGACGCACTACCCACTCAACCACATAGTCCACCTTACAGGCAAATCAATGAGTACTCTACCACTTTAACTCATTCCCCCTTCGTAACATAAGATGTTACAGGACCTCGTATTCCCAGAGCTGATGGGCTGTCGCATTAACCTCTCGGCCACAGAGTACACATTACAGTTTGTCTCCTGAGCACTATAATACTTGAGCTCATTCCCCTTCATAACATAGGAGCTTAGATCAGGTGGTAAAATCAGACTGGGTTTTGAACCCAGGACATCACAGTTGAGAGGCTGACACACTAACCACTCACCCACAGAATCTGCCTTCAGTGTGTCTCGTCAGCACTCTGGCCCTTTCTTGAGCTCATTCCCCTTTGTAACATAAGAGTTTATAGTACCTGGATATTCCCAGGTATGGAATTGAACATAAGACTCAGAAGCTGTAAGGCTGATGCACTGAATACACTTTACAGTTGGTCTCATGAGTACTCTACCATTTGAGCTCATTCCCCTTCATAACACAAGAGGTTACAGTGCCTGGTATCCCCAGGTCAGGATTCAAACCCAAAACACCAATTGTGAGAGGTTGATGCACTAACCACTTGACCACAGAGTATACTTGAAAGCTTGTCACATGAGCACTCAAAAACATGAGCTCAGTACATAACGCTACGTTAAATTGCAGTTTATGTTTGCAAGGTGGTCCAGAAGCCGAGGGAACCCCCTTTGAAGAATTGACAGAAGCCACATTTCAGCCTTCTTGTATTTCCAAGTATTGTTTCATTCACCAGCAAAAAATAGCTTCAAATGGTGGTCGTGGTGTTGCGGCCCGATATTAATACACTTGGTCTCGTAAACAAATCCAAAGCTTTCCCGGATCCGGTGCACTGGCCTTTTGTTCTTCAAATTTTGCAGCATGCACACTTTTCCTCCGGCCTCCCCAACCTGAACGGCTCACAGGAAGCCATGCGACAAAGGTTCAACAAACATATGAGAAGAGGTCATTGGCCGTCTCCATGCTCTTCTTTTTTTTACCAATACGCTCCGCTACGGTCTGAGATTTATACGGTTTCGTTGCACAACTGGGGGACAAATGATCTGGTTAAAAGTATCATTTGTTATGAGATTGAATGGCTGCATGTGTGCACGTCCTGTGTGTGTGTGCTTGTGTGTGTTTCTGAGTGTGTGTGTGACAAACAGGAAAAGATCACAAAACAAAGAGCGTCCGATCCAAAATGGCAATGTTTTAAATATAAACACCTGGGAAACGATATATTTGTTGACATGGATCCCACACAGAGCAAAGAGGGGATATTTTTCTTCTTTTGAAGCAAGGACATCAATGAAAGATCATCATTGAATGCAATAAGTCATATTTTGAAGTGTTTTATGAAAATGACTGCTTATGACTCACCAGTTTCTCAAAGTTTCCCCGAATTTCAAGCAGATATTAAAATATGCTATTTTAGAAAGGTTGTCAAAAGCCAAATAATATCAAATAAAACTCACATTTTCACTAATATAACTGCAAATCTAGTCATAATTTTTTTTCTACTGGCTACATGATCCTCATATTTCACAGCATTGACATTGAAGTATTGACAATCTTGAACAGAAATTAAAATCTGGAGATAATTTGATTTGATAATCAGATTGTTGATTACAGGACTCGCTTGTACTCGATTACGCGGGGAGCCGACCCGCAGACGGTAGGCATGGCGGCTTCCTTCCTGGATTGTCTCCATCCTTTTGATGAGTTCCGATTCCGTGGACATCACTTTATCGACTCATCCTCGCAGTCTATCGTCTTGACTGCCTGACATTAACGCTAAAAAATACAAGAAAAGGACGTCTGTTTCTCTTTTTCATCCCCCAGTTTCCTGCGTTCTCAGATGAACAACATTCCCCCCTTTTCCTTATATCCATCCCCCTTTTTTTTACAAAGCAAACACACCCAGAGTCTTTCTCTCTCTCTAAGGAAAGGACAAACGAGGGACAGGAAGAACTTCCACAATTGTTATTCGATTGTTCTTTGTGCTTGACTGCTAACAGGTCATTCATAATGGAAGAGACACAAAGCACGCTCGCTCTGTGTGTCCTTTACGATGAGCGTCTCCAAATTTATGAGGACCATTGATCTATTTTTTATGGTGCCAGCCATGAAAACTTAAAAGGGATGGCCTTAAAGGGGCTTTGGTGGGAATAAAAATGAGCCAAAGAATGACTATGCGCTAGGGCTGTTAAAATGATTTGAGCTATCGATCATTAAATCGCTAAACACTTTTTAGAACAATTATTTGACTTAAATTCTATAAATGCTATTTTTTTCAGCCTCTAAATAGAAAAAAAATGTTTCTGTGGTTCTCAAACATGGTATATGTTCATACAAGCCAGTTATGAAAGGGTATGGATGCTCTGTATTATTTAGGTACTTTTGTGCATGCACTGCACTACAGTGGTGAAGTGGTTAGCATGTCAGCCTCACAGTTCTAAGATCGAGGGTTCAGTTCCCGGTGAGTTCTGGCTTTTTAAAGTGGAATTGAATGGATGATGAAGAAAATCTTTGCGACCTCCAATCAATTGCTTCATGTGGGACAAACGAGTGGACGCCTTTCTTTAAACACTACAATATTGCAATTGTTTTCGATGAAAAATGACTGCAATAGCAGGAAAGTTATTGCAATAAACAGCTTTGAGCAATTATTTGTAAACAAGACTAAGCAAAGAATAAAGCTATTGTTTTGTTGATTGACAGGTTAGCAAACCAAGTTATTCATATTTCTGACGCTAAACGAGCTACTGACATTAACAAAGGGTAATGGCAGCAACTCACAGCCTTGAACTTTTTCGCAAACTCAGGTTAGCGTCGGCATGTGAAGGGAAATGATGATGAAATTCTGTGCTGAAATGAGATTCAGGCCAAAGAAGACTTGATTGGGTTTTGTGTCTACTTACCTACCCTAAGTAAAGCAAATGATGTCATTTGAACTGAAAATTGGGCTACCCTGGAGGATTCTACGTATGCTCAACTCTCCTTACGTAGGTGGTTATGGTGCCTGTGTTTTATATAATAATCCATCTAATGTGGTGTGAGAGCAAATGTTTTTTTCTGCAAGTTGACAGTCCCTTGAAGTGGGCTCGGAGGTCACGTGACTCAATGTTTTGATGAATCATCTATTCCACGGTGTTGGAAACTCACAGGACAAAAGAAGTGTGCATCGGTGCCCAGTTCTATTTTTATCGGCTACTGTACATCCTGAACTTAGCACAAAGCTCTCCAATTCAGAGGTTTTTTTTTGGACATAGCAAGCCACTTTACTTCTAGAACGTTACCCAATGCTGTTCACATTCTCACGCACATTCATTCACCAAAGGCTGCTGCCAGACCGTCACAAGGGTGAAGTGTCTTGCCCAATAACAGCCAATTTTGGATTACGAGTGTTCAACCAGCCTACCAGGATGAATGTTTATGTCGGATCATGCGCTTTCCTTCAAATTCGGACTGGATGTCAGAGCGGTATACAAATGGGTGGAGAACCTCAACATCATGTTGAAAATCTGGAGGCCCATTTCCAGTGACAATTACAGGAAAACATCTAAGTGCTCGCAGACCCTCTCCGTCATTAGCGGCCCGGCCAGACATTTCCTTGAGTGATAGCAAACGCCGACTTCACGTCTCGTCTCGCGATCAGACGTCCGACAAGTTGGCTCCACAAACACACGTCTTCCGTTTTCAGTCGCCGAACTGAAACGTTTTCAAACATTCCAAAACCACTCGATGAATGACACGAGGGAATTGTTCGTTGGGGAAGGGTCGTTTGAAAAGACCCTACAAACACATATTGGGAAAATGACATTTAGTCAAAACGTTTTGGCGTACGCAGAAGGCCTCGCCGCATTTGTTAAATTTGCTTGTAAAATGGAACACCTGTAGATCGGGTTCAAGTGAGGCTTCTTACGTGTACCACAATTCAACTTCTTTGGTGTCAACTCAACTGGCGCGATCTCTCCGCTGCTTCCAGATTTAGCCGAGGGGCTAAGTCCCTGAACCTCCGGTGTCAAATCCGGGGCGACGGAAGCACGAGGAGCCCACAGCCCACGGCGGCTAATGTGTGTGTGTGTGTGTGTTTGTTTCCATGGACACAAATGCCCAACGACAGATTGGACTTCTGTAAGAGGCATTTTACTCCGACTGCAAACACATGCAACACATGCTGCTGCGTGCGGACGCTATCCAAATACTGCATGTTCGAATGTTGCGAGCAGAAAGGGGAAGAAATGAGGACCAGGTGTGCTTTTGCACGCGTGGCATTCCGACGTAAGTTTCGGAGAAATTCGGACTCTACAAACATGCACCGAAAGATCCTTTTGCTCAAACAGATTGTGATACTACTAATAATTATAACAACACATGTTTTGCAAGGGGAACTGAAATGTAGAGGGACGAAGTTGGAGCCAAGTGGGAGGAGTTTCAAAAGAAAAGGTCAGGGCCAGGTCATAAGGAGCTTTGAAGGTGATGAAGAAGATCTCATAATTAATTTTTTTGTTTTAAAGTAAGTACATTCGTATGTTATCCAAAAGGAATCTTCCTGTTTAACAGATCAACAAGGGCTGGCTCTAGAGGTGACTGTGTAGTTCCCTTCAAAAAGAGTGCTAAATTAGCCAAAACACCTTCTCTGTTCATACCTGGAACTCAATATTAATTGCCACACGTGAACTCCGGTCTCTGAACCTCTTGGCCAATCTTCTTAAAGCCTGGCTGTTGGAAGAACAAAATTAAGATCACAAAGCTGTCTAAAACTGTACTACTTTGTGTGTGTGTGTGTGTATGTTTCATCGTTTACCTTCAACCTACAGCAGTGAGTAAAGATGGAAAGTAGCCTTCGGCTACAATCTTACATATTTACATTTATATATACATTAAGATGAATATGTTCAATAATATGTGCTGTCCGTTTATTAAATTAAAACTTGACTATAAAAGTCCAATTCAGTAGGGCTTTATCATTAACCGTCACCCCCGTATTATCTTCAGTTGCATTAACACAACAGCTCCAAAAATCATGTCACTTTTGCATGCAGTCAAAACATCGGCTCGAGAAACTCGCGAGGTCGTGGTAATATGTAAATAAGCTCCGTTATGTAACAACGGGCTAGAAATTCAACATGGTGAGATGACAGATCGCTCTCCGTACGAGAAAAGATTATTTTGTGTTTGCACATGATGGGTGGCCGTAACACGTTTTTGGATGCACGCCATTAAAAAGTACTTTTCTAGAAACCATTATTTTTAAGGGTTGGGTTGTTGATTGCGTCACTTGAGGTCTTGCATGTGTATCTAAAATATGTTGTCGTAAATGACACGTTGTTGCTGTGTGTGTGTGATTGTGTGTGTGTGTAGTCAAGAAGAAACTGTGTCTATCTCTTGTCCCTGCCAGTGTTAGCACACACTTGTCATCAAGCTTCTCCAACAGCTCCTTTTCTTGTGGGAATTTTCTGCTTCCTGGAAGCCGCTGGATCTGGATGTGTATCTGGATGTGGACTCACCAGCAAAGCACTTTCGCAGAGCTGAAAACCAAAACAAAAGCCGCCTGCCAGTTGCTGACAGAGACAATTTCTCTGCCCGACAATATTCCAAAGTGGGGAGGACGTGCTCAAATGAGAACTATTTGTACAAGGGAGATATTCTTTCTATATTTATCCTGACTAAACTCTTAACATTTCTGCCTCAAATGATCAACACTTTAAAATCTTGAGTTGGTTTTTCCTTTGATTTTACTGTTCCGAATGTACTATTCTTTCCAAGAAAATTCTGATTAGACCATTTAATAATAATGTCTTCTCATCTTGAGGTCACTGCTCTAATAAAGAAACGTTCTTAGAATGTTTTAAATAAATGAAATTAGCACACAACAGACAGGTTTGAATTTTCTTACCTTTTGCACTCTAATTGCCATTGGAATGAAAGTTTCGACTTTTAAAAAAAGGGATTGTAATGAAAGGAAACCAAAATAAAATTAAAAGAAAGGTAAAAAAGACATGTTTTGGCGATAAAGTTACTATTCTTATCTTTTGACACTCTTCAGTCTGTGTAAAATCTGAAAAATGAAAATACCCCAATTCTTGCCCCAAAATGTACAAAAGATGTTGTAAGTGGCACTGCAGTTGACCATTAAAATTAAAAATAAACGTTAACGGTTAACAGCAATCATAAGACAGACGGCAAAAACTCATTTAAGACCACAAATAAACAATCAGGAAAGGAAAAAGCTCTCCTGCTAACTCTACTTGAAATTAGTCTCTCTTTGTGTATTAATGGATTGCAACTACTAAGTGAGTTCTGAGGAAGTATAATAAGAATAAACCTCGCAATGAGAGGCTTAATTATGGCTAATCTTAAAGGTCCTTTGGGGTTTCCCAAAGAGTGCCCCTCATCGCTGGAATTAATTATCTGCACCTGTCCACATTCTGAATCGGGGGGAGGACAAAAAAACTGCAGCCAGAATTAGGACTAACAATAACAGTCTCAGCAGACCCTGTTTGCTGCAACCTTATTTCTAATGACTCAAACCTGACTTTTAACTTGCTCGAAGGGGAAAAAAGTGTATCAGATTGAAATTATTCCTGCAAACTGGAACAAGTGTCTTCAGGCTGCAGAAATAGAGGCTGGAAATAGCTACTTTTCACCATAAAAAATGACATAAAAATAGAGCATATGCCAAATTTAAATTATTTTTGGTTTCACGCCAGCCAAAGTAACAAAAACTGTTCCCAAAGAACAACAGGAAACATCTTCCTTCACCCTTTTTTCTTTTTTTTTTGCTTCCCACCCAAGCCGTCCCTCCCAGTCGCATTGCTAAACAGCCAGATAAGGCTCATAAGAAATTCCATATGGGGACAAAGAGGTGTGGGAGGCAGCCTAGTGTGCAAATGCTGAGGGTGGAATTGTGTATTTAGTCACGAATGAACCCCTGAAAGCAGCTTTTACAACAAAAGTGTTCCTGCAGACTTTTTTTCCTGCTCAGATTGGAGCAGATATGGAAAGTCAAGTGGACTAATTTCCTCAACAAGGTCATGATTTCGGCAGCAAAATGTCAAGTTTTATGCCTCAAAGTGGTATACGTATAGACAAGCATAAATGAGCTAAAACTCTTCAGTCTTTAGTTGCTATGAGTATCAAGTTAGGAACGCCAATCCCCAGATCTAAACTCTACAGAGCATCCTTAAAAAACACAACTCCTGCAGTCATTTTTTTTCCATCCTCGAATCATATCAAGCCAAAACTATCTTTAAAAAGCTAAATAAATACAAGCGGTTTTAGGGGATAATTAATAATAATTGTTAGAAATTCCCGAGCAGAACGTAGACTTTTCTCGCATACTTAAATTTCTTACAACATTGAAGAGAAAACATTTTAATTACCTTTTTATTAGGTCAGTGTAAGAAAGCAGAGGTGAGTTATATTCCTTCACAATGAACTAAAGTAAAATATACTCCAATTTGCTATGCACAACAAACAGGCGCTGTGCTATACTGTTCTCATACCAAGATACATAGAATATAGCGAAATGATTCCGTGGAAGAGTAATAAAAAATAGACATTGTATGCAAATATAATTTCTTTCACATCACAAAATTTGCCGACAGTTACATTCAAACAGCAGAATGGCGTCCCTTAAGACCACCCAAGTCGAATACAGTACAGTATAAACATAGACAAATGCAAATGCTTTTAACTTCCTACACGATTACATCGCGACACCACAAGGGGGCGCTAGGACTAGACGACCTCCGCGTAGCATCGTCACGACAAGTTCAACTGTACATAAAATACAAAATGGCGTCACCGCGGTTATGATACGTTCGCGAAATGAAACCGTCAAGATCCGTCACAAAATTCCCAGCGTCCATTTTTCGCCATTGGAAACGTAACATTCTTCAAATATTCTTCAGAGTTCGTCATTTAAAAAAAAAATCGTTGTGCAGTGAGAGCATTTTTAAAGGAAATATATTCAGCTTTTACTCATTCGCCGCCATTGACAGCTGCGTCCGACAAATGTCAACTGGAAAAGCAAATGTTGATTAATTACTGCACGTTGGAGGTGGGTTTGGAGGTGTTTGGGTTATATTTTTTTAAAAGGGAGGGTTAAGAAAAATATTTACAAAACAAAGTTACAGCATGGCAATATGGCGGGCCAAAGAATTTCCTGACATTTAATGGGAAAAGACGTGAGAACTTGACATAAAATGCAGTAAATAATGCAGCGGTTGCCCTTGTCTAGTACTTCATATTCTTTTTTTTTTGTTCTGTTCTACTAACGTCGCAGAATGTCACATAATGCTCCACGCTTGAAGGCTTCGAAATATATTGCACTCGTAAATACGGTAAATCTAAACCATGTGCACACGCTACGCACTCATTCGCTCTGCAGATTTATTTTTTGACTCATTCCACAACATTGTTGACAGTTTGGTCAGTTTTGTAAATGAACTAGCAAACCCATGTGTATTTTTTTCTCTCCAGATCAAGCGTATTTACTTGTATTTTATTGCCGGGTTTAGTTTATAGCCAGAATATTGTATAGTATGTAAAATAGAAATTGTGTTGATAGATGAAAATATCAAAGGGAAAGACAACACCTTTATTATTTGAGTCCCAATTGAAATGATCGTGTTGAGTAAATTGGAAAAAAATAAAAAATAAATGTTCTGAAGTGTAATACAAGAGAAAAATTTATTTAAAATCCACTATGTCCTATTTTAGCCAATCAAATGTGGGTATTCCAGATTTCAGATGTCTTTTTTGTAACATAATTAAATACTTTATGCAACAAGCTATCACCTGAAGAATATTTAAACATAGTGTTGTTTTTCCCTTTAGAAAACAATGTTTGGTTGGAGAAATAGACACACCCATATTAATACTGCATCATTTTATATATGGCACTATTGTGGTGTTGAAAAGTAAAATGTCAAACTTTTGCACATAACATAGCATTTTTTTCCCATTTTTTTCCAGTGTTTAAAGTTGCCGTCCTTAAATGAATATTCAAGAAAGCTATATTCATGTGGTATTTTATGAACTATTCTAAGTCTACTACCCTCCAAAAAAGCCTACACTGATTGCTTAATTAATATAATAAACATATGCTTGTGAGGTCTAAAACAAAGACCAAACTAACTTTAAAAATGTGTTGTTTTTCAGTGAAAGAAATACAGAATACTGTATTACCCCAATTGAAAGGGTGCGCTAATCAAAAGCACAAATACATACAAAACTGTATTTTTATGACTAACCAGAATAACAATGGATAAATTACTACCAAAATATGATATCATGTGAATGTAAATGTAACACTTTGTTTGGTGTTATGTTTGTGGAAAAATAAAAATAAAGTTAATCCCTTTGAAATGAAAGAAATGTGATGCCATTCCACAACATGACATAAAAAAATAGGATTTCCGGTTCTGACCGGATTTCAAGCAAATATAAGTTGTGAAACTCACCCCAAAAGTCCGCTGAACACCAAAATGTCGACTTCCTTTTCAATTCCAACGCTTTTCGGGGATGATTTCTTTTGGCTCAGTGCTAAATAATGTTCAATTTGCAAAGGCAAAATCTGTAAAAGAGCTTACACCGAAGAATACATAAATACATACAAGAAATATTACAGTGCTGTTGTCAAGACCATGAAACACAAAATAACTAAAAAGCAAAATGTTGACGTCTACAAATGGTGTAGTGGTACACTTGGACACATACTAGGGTTAAATCCTGCTTCAAGATCATTTCAGAAAAATCATTTTTGGGAAATTCCAAAAGTGCAAGTGAAGAAAATTCATCTGAAAAGGCGCAGTCACATCAAAACGGCCAACTTACGGTTCGGTATTGACACTTTTTGTTTCATATGTCCTATTATGACGTGTCGATCTGGAAAAATGTCATTCCGATGTTCCGGCCGACCCTTAAAACACGAACTTTCCGGTGATTTGTCGTCTGGAGAAGAAAGAAAAACCTTCGCCGTCGCGAACGAGGCGGGCGAGCGGATCTGTCGGTTTGGCACGAACCGGTTCCAAAGCATTCCTTGTGATGCATCGTAAGCAAAGGCCTTCTGAAAAATCTCACGGGCCGTGATCGCTAACGGGCTAGCGTCAATGTGACGGACGGGCAGAAGGTGAATGTGTCGTCTCGTTCTCAAGGCCCGGAACAGTGGCGTCGTAGGGACGTTTGAGGTCAGGCGAAGGGGTTTTCCGACCTGAGGATGGACGGCTCGGTGTCGTGGCAGCCCTTGCCGTTCATGTGTTCCGAGTGGCCGTCGATGCTGTAGCAGCCTTGGACCTCGGTGATGGAGGAAGCCGTGTAGGAGGCTGAGCGCATGGCGTCCGAGTGGTTTCCGATGCTGCTACCGAACTGGAGGTTGTATTGATTCCAGTGCCGACGTAAAACTGCTTGGACCTGGATCCGGAGACAGCGCACAAATGTTTGCGGTCGGACTACAGACGGGGGAAATTCATTTGTTCGTTTTTAACATCGCGTATTCTTGTCAGGGTTGCGGGGGGCTTCGGACGGAAGGCGGAGTACATCCGAGACCGGTCGCCAGTACCGTATTTTGCTGTTTAATATACCCCCCATATAATATACCCGGGTATATTAAACGGCAAGGGTATATTAAATGGCGCACAAATGGGAAGGTACGATCCACTACGCACTCGTTATGCCGTGACGGGGTGCATCAATGTTTTGCAGACTAAAACTACTTACTGCTCAGGTTAAAACTACTTACTGCTGAATAAAGTCTGACTTGGAATTTTAATGAATTTAAGTATCTATCATTATGCCCCCATGAACACCATACAAATCTTGCCCAAAAAGCTGAGTTGCCGTTTATATTAAACGGGTATATTAAACGGCAGGGGTATATTAAATGGAGAACAAAGGGGAGGCTCAAAAAAGCAAAAATCATTTAATATACTTGGGTATATTAAACGGCAAAATAAGGTAGGTCATGCAACATGCAAAAACTCCACACATTGAGGACCGAACCGACTTGGTAAGGAACCCACGACCCCAGAACTGTGAGGCCGAGAGCTAAACACTCCCCCCCCACCGGGTCATCTCTTTTAAGGTTCATTTCATAAATAGAAAACAATTTTGTCAAAGTAAAAGAACGATTGAACTTGCATTTTAAGCCAAAAAGAATCGATTTTACGTTTTTTCTGAGAAGTTGTCGGCTTTAAGCAAACATTTTTGAATCAAATCTGTCTTTACCCAGCAAAGCCCTGACAAAAATGCAGAATATATAGAATGGGAAGGGTAATAATAGTAGTATGTTGGATGCAAAAAGAAAAATGTAATGAGTGGCGTCTTACTTCTCCGTTGAAAAAGCAGAAGATCGTAGCTACCAGCAGGCCCTGGAATTCAAAGCAAAAGGGAGTGAAGGACTGATAGGATAAATATGCAAGCAAGTGCGATAACAATCAATATCCTGTCAAAGTGGAGCGCAAACTGCGAGCGGTCTCTCTTTTTTGCGAGTTTGTTTAGGTGATTAGGCATCTTGCATAAGAGTCACTTCCTGTTGCGCACTGCCCATCCTGGAAACGCTCGACATGATCAGATAATACTTTGGCCCAGAACCAAGCGTCTTTCAACCTTCTCGGCTCGCATAACTTGTACCTTCCTTCCTGCTGCCGACTAGATAAACAAAGGACATGCTTGACTCATGGCAAAAAATGTAAATAAATATCAAGAGGTCTCCCTATGGATTCACATTTTTCGGCTCTTTTGCAACGAATTAGGTCAAGACAAGTCCTAAGAAGGTGGCGAGGTTGTCTTCCGCAAATGATTGACAGCTCTCACCTGGTAGTGCATCAGTATGTGCATGATGTAGTCGTAGATTTCGGAGGAAACGCGGCCTTCGGGCTTGTAGGGAAGCAGGACGTATTGGATGCCCAGAAGCGGCACCAAGATGAGGGTGGCTCTCACGGCCTTCATGTAGAGGCTGGACTCGGCTTGGTGGGTCACCTTCAGTTTGGTGATGAGAACTCGCACAATGTTTAGCAGGAAAAACAGATTCACCTGTGCCAGGCCAGAAAAAAACAAAAAAAAACAATCGAAAATTAGAATTAACCATTTGATTTGGTGTATACTTATATTTAGAATATGTCTAAATTGAATTGAATTGAATGCTGTTATTGTCATTATACAAGTTTTAAAGCCTCACTAGGAAGTGCACAATGACAACAACAAACAAACTGACAAATGAATAATCAATAAATAATAATAATAACGAATTAATACATGAGTAGTCAACAATATAAATAAGTAGTGTAGTGCACAAATAACAAGAAACAAACCAACGGACAGATAAATAACCCATAAATAATCAATAAATATGTAGTAAATATATAAGTAGTCAACATAATAAATAAGTAGGGAAGTGCACAAATAACAACAAGAAACAAACAAACGGACAGATGAATAATCCATAAATAAGTAGTAAGTAAATAAGTTGTCAACATAATAAATAAGTAGTAGTCAACAGGAAGAAGTGGTCACATAAAGAGCCGTAAATAGTGTTTGGCCAAGTGCCGAACCGTGAAAAATGGTGAATGATTGATTTGAAATGATGTTCAATGAAATGTATATATTGTGTATACATTAGAAAGGAGTGCCGCTAAAGTTCAAGCTTGAAATCATAAGAACTGGAAAGCAAACGGCTGCAAAAATGAAGAGTTTGAGTTCTGTCCTGTGAGATTTGACTTTGTAGATCAGATCAGGTGAGGTGAGCTTCTGCATTCCTTACCAGCAACGCGGCACAGATGGGACCGTGGATGATATAGAGCAGCGACGTTTTGGAGCTGATCCAACAGCTAAAAAGGAGAAAGGAATTCAGGATGAGAATGACATATGCATGCAAGGGGAACCGGACTCGGGTCAAATAAAATACCTGAAAACGGATAGAAAGGAAAGCAAACAAGAACATTTGAAAATTAGATTTTTCAATTAACATTCAGAGCCAAATCCAACAGAACCAAATTAATCTAGGAGGGGCTCTGTCAGGCTCCAAATCATATGAAAACACAACATTGATGTTATTAACTTGTTAGTCAATCAGCTGTTTTATATTTAATGTATTTTCCTACAATGTCTGCCCATTAAAATATATTAGTTTTTTTTCCCCATAGAAATCCTTCAAATACATTTAAACCTTTCTATTTAATATTATTAAGTAAAATTGTAAGAAGAATTAGACCTGTTGCTGGTCATAAAACAGAACTTTGTGCTCATCTAAAAAAGCTAAATGTGGAAATAAATTATAGTGAGACTATAATGGGACTTAAACGACACATCACATTTCAAAGGATCTTTCAATATTACCGAGCCAGGAATAAATAATTGAATGTATCCCTTACTTGTCATTATAGTAGTAACTTCTTGCCACTGCGTGAATGGAAGCGGGAATAAGGGGAAAACCTGGAGGAAAAAAGAGCAGTTTTGTCGTTGTATATTGACCATCAAAAATGAAAAAAAAAGCATAGACTAAGGCAAAAAGTCGTACCCCAACCGAGGAGATAGTACCACATGAGGTGTTGCTTTTCGGCAAAAACCGCCACCACGATGAGGGTGTGGAGATAGATTCCCTCGCATAACATCCAGAAGTAATTGCAACCAAACAGGTAGAGGTGAACAAACTGGGACACTTTGCAGCTTGTCTGAGTGAGAAAAGGAAGGGACATTTGACACAAATCATCATCATGTTGTGTTTATAAAATTGGCATGAGGATGAGCTTCATTGTAAATTAGCCACAATTCTATTTTTTTTATTGAAAAAGTATCAACATCACAAATGGAAATGGAGTTATTAAAGTATCGCATAATCAGGATGGGCTCAAACAGTGGGTCTTACTTTCAAATTGTTCATTAAATATGTTTATAATCAAACACAATTTGTCATTTTAAAAAGAACTGTCCTTAAAAATAATCCAATATGCCGATTTAGCCATTTTGGCGAAATGCAACCTATTGTCGGGCAATAGTTGATTCATATTTTATTTTATAATTTTTTCAATGCGGCTTATTTTCTGCCCTAGGCTTTCCAGAAGTAGTCATCCAACAGATATGGTCATGTGACGTTTGCCAGTAAATTTAGCCAATCAGGCGTGTGCCAACTAATTATTTTGTCCTCATGTCAACGTACGTCGTGTCCTTTTGCGTTGGTGTTTCGGCAATTATTGGCATTCATCTTTTCATGTCTGAATCTATTGTATTGTTGTTCTTCTGTAAAAGTGTTGTGGCAAATTATGTTTTTGTTTTTTTCCCCTAATTGCCAAGCATTCGTAATATGCAATTTGCCTGACATTTGTGAAGCACCACATAGAAAAAAAATGACTTTTTTTTTTAAATCAGCGGTCATCACTGCTAGTAATCACAAGATCATATATATAAAAAATATACTCACTGGGTTTCTCTGCACTAATTCCTGGTTGTTAGCCACGGCAGTCAACCAAATAATGGTGATCACAGAGTT
This sequence comes from Stigmatopora argus, assembly GCF_051989625.1. Taxonomy (NCBI): domain Eukaryota; kingdom Metazoa; phylum Chordata; class Actinopteri; order Syngnathiformes; family Syngnathidae; genus Stigmatopora; species Stigmatopora argus. Next base: position 16,837,257 of record NC_135399.1, read on the forward strand.
TAATACGAAAGAAAAGAAGAGATTCTTGTGAAGTGTGATCCTCTGACAACTCAAACTCCTGCAGAGAGAGAAGAAAAATGATTTAATATCTACTGATATCAGGACCAAAGTCCCCCAGGTACGCATGTTAAATAATTGGACACACACTTGAAATGGAAGAATATTCCAAGAGAGACAAAGAGGGAGGTCAGGGACAGTCCGTGTCCAATCAGCGCCAAGTAGAAAAGATTCATAGCCGTCTGCCAGAAGAGAAGAGCATAAAATTCAATACAACACTAAACAGATGATGCATAAATATCACATTGAATTCAATTACATATGGCAAGATTTGTTTTTTTTTTAAACAGTGTTGGTAAGTGCTTGAAAAAAAAAGTCAAAATATTGGCAGTTCCTGTTTCACGGCCATAGCATTAACACAGTAATGTCATACATTCATTCATTTTCTGAACCACTTTAGGGTCGCGGGGGTGCTGGAGCCTATCCCACCTGATTTCAGGCAGAAGGTGGCCAGCCAATCACAGGGTACAAGTAAACAAACAACCAATCACTCATTGCTAAGAGCACTTTAGTGTACAATGAGCCTAGCTAGCATGTCTTTGGAATGTGGGAGGAAACCGGAGTACCCGGAGAAAACCCACGCAAGAGAACATGCAAATTCCACACAGGTGGACCGACCTGCTTTTGAACCCAGAACCTCAGAGTTGTCAGGCGGACGCGCTAACCACTCCCACGCCAGGCAGCGTAATGACACTTATTGATTTTCAATTCAGTTCATTAATTTGCATTTTTCTTACCACTCTGCCTTCGCTGGTGTGTTCGTTACAGAGCGTGTAGTTGGTCCACGTGCGGTTGCTCTCGGGGTGCAGGAACCACTGGCCGCTGTCGCTGCAAATTTTTGTAGCCATCTCTGCAGAAAATGTTTAAAAAGATTGTTATTCTAGTTCTTAATGTACTCCATAAACGGATAAAAAGACTCATCTTATTCGCACCCGAAGGATCAAAATCATGGAAGTAGTCGGGGCAGTGTTGTTCCAAGGTGATGCCCGACTTGGTGTCATCCCAACACAACCAGCCGTCCCAGGTGCGATTACACATGGGCTCTAGAAGCAAAGAATGGTGGAATAAAAATGGTTTTTCGGTGATTCCTAAGCGGGATCGAATGGCGCTACCTAGTTGGTCTGAAGGACTGTCCTTCATGATCTTTTGGTAGCACTCAAACTGGGCCGTGACGATCTTGTTCCTGGTGAGTCCCAGCTCGTGGTACACGTTGGTTGGATGCTGCTGCTGGGTTTCGTTGACCTCCAGACTTGCCTTCGCACATGTCATACGTACGGGATGAATAAAGTTATCTCATCTAATCTAATATTTCAGAGAAAAAGTCTACACTTTGAAGTATAATTATGAGTGGTCAGAAAATGGATGAGGATTTGTTTCAGTTCAATCATTTTTATCAGTTTTTTCTCTCCATATCAGCCAGTTTTGCTCATCTTATTTTTTTAATCATTAGTATTTTTTTGACAGCTTTCGCTGTATTCGTGGAAAACATTAAAATTCACAAAGGTGGGACTTTTTGTACGATTTTTTCCTGTTTTCTGAGTGTAGCTCTTTCAACTTGAATGTTTAAGTCAAATTTTATTTATGTTGCGACTGTGGCCACATTTGGATAATTTAAATTTCAAATTAAAACCCTTACTACTTTTCAGCTATTGTTAAAATGGATCAAATTTGATAAAATTGGTTTCTAAGTTGAAATGTATGTTCTAACAATTTTGACAAATGATACGTTTTAGTTCTACGCGATGAGTTGAAACCAAATGAGCAAAACCCTTTTAGGAAAAGACCTGATCAATTCTTGACCTCCGACAATTACATTTTAAATTAAAATTGAATCTACATATACTTTGATTTTAGCCAAAGAAAAATAAAAGAAGGTGATCTGACTAATAGATCAATTTAGAAGTGAAAACATGCTATCTTATACTATTCCTACTTGCAAATTGTACAAAGAAAGTCAAATGTGAATGCATAAAAATGAAAACAAGTTGGCATTTTACATTAATATTAATCAAAAATAACCTTTGCATGGCAAATTTTGGCAAGAAAGGGTAAAAGCAAACAACGGCTGAGGGTCAAAATGTCCAAAAACATCACACGATGTGACGCAAATGCAACATTTTGCAGGCAGTCCTAGCGTACGCACCTCTGCGAGAGAACACATTAGCATAAGTGCCACTAGTCCATTTTTCCCAACGCTCTTCATCTTCCCGTTGGCCATGTTGAGGCTTTTTGAAGAATTAACAGCTGCAGGTCTGGAACAGAATAGCAGAAATGACAAACCTGGCGCCAGCAGTCACAAATGTACTGAAAAGGATTTGCTAAGTGATATAGAAGGACTCAAGACTGCTTTCGAAAAAGTGCGGTCGCACAATCGTAACTCCAAAAAGGTCCAAAAACACGCTTCAAACAATATCTCACCAAATGTCACACATTTGAAATATATCATACGCCGACAAAATCCCATTTTCTCACACGCTGGATTTATCAAAAGTCTAGCTGCTGGCAAGAATAATGAAAAGATGTTTATTTAAAGACATTATCCTGTCACGCATGATGGCGTTTCAAGTTGACGCTTTGTTTATGTTCAACAGATGTTTGTAAATGAGTCTATTAATGATTCATTCCAATAAAAAAAAAGGGCCGCGCACTGTGTGGGGGATTGTCTTCTTTCTTTACACGTGCCAACAAAGCATTTATTATTAATGGATTCGTTTAGGAGAAATTATTTAGCCAATAATGTCAAGTTTTTAAGTAAATCTGAGGACCAGAATTGCTTCAAATAAACATCATGAGCAGAGGTAAAAGGTAGAGTCGAAAGCAAGTTTTAAGGTTTGCCACCTAACACTTTGAATATCAGCAATCTTGAGAAAAAAAACTAATGCTTCTAGACCAGAGATAACTAATTTGTGGGTTTAAATTTTGATTGACACATTGATCCCTTAGCTAAATCTTAAGTACTACCTTTGTTATGATGCCTGCCATTGATGAGCATAATGTACATGAAGATTTTGGTTTTGCACCAGTCACAACAGATACGAGGCATCAAATCCAACCTTGATTTTGTTCATTTTCAAGATGTTATTGGGATAGACTTTTCACTAAAACAAAGTAATGAGACGGAGCTGAGCCTGAGGTGGTGAAGGACTGCAAATCCAACATCTGGACAGCAATCAATACGCTAAAATACAGCACATGTTGTTTATATATAATGAAAACAGTACTCTACTACGACACCTACATATTATTTTTCTGTCAACAGAACCAGAATATACCAAGTACATATATATAACCTGAACAACAATAACTGTAATTAACAGCAAAAGTTCCAACGGCGCTAAAAAAATCGTTTCTTTCTTTATTTACGACTAAATCTGATATTTTTGTGTATCATCACATATATTTTTCAGGTTTTTTTTTTTGTTAAGATGAATTTGTGAGTGTCTACCCAACTGTCCGGTCATCCTGCTGCCACTGTTTACATTAAGAGCGGGTGGTCAAGCGCACATATTGATATAAAAACTCTTGATGTATTCCTTAACATCTGTTCCATGTTTCCATCTGACACCACGACTGTGTTTGTCGGCAGATGTCAAAGAGCCACGGAGAAGAAGCAGCTGCTCTTGGCGGCGGGCGCGCATCTGTCACCGAGTTACCTTATGTCGCTTCCTATCTGATATATTGAATAAAAGTCATCCTTCATTCGCATAAATACAATTGAAGTGCTAGATTATACTTGAATATTGATCTTTTTTCAACGGACAAATAAAGCCCTGTGGGCAGAGCGCCATTACATCAAGTGGGATACAGTCATGTTGGCTTTGGAGATGACGTCATCTATTGTAGCTATTGGCTACGTGTGTGTGTTTGTGTGTGTGTGTGTGTGTGTGTGTGTGTGTGTGTGTTGCTTTTAAACCATAGCTTCGATGCCACTTATCGACTCCCACTCGACGCGGCGCTGTAAACATCCGTTTGTCCAGAAGGATGTCTAATTCCGCTTTGAGCAATTTACATGTTCATTGAATAGCAGAAATGCTCATTGGATATCAAAATATGAATAGCAATAATTTCTCTCAAACATTCTATTTTCTCTCTCTCTCAAGTAACATCATTTTCCCAACTGTTAAACACCACCGCCATCTTAATCAAAAAATCATTTGCAATAATTGTATGGACTTTTGACCAATTCAATTTAGTGTTAGGGTTCTGAAGCAATAATTATCAATCTAAAATGTCTTTATCTGACCAAAATGAGGGGGGGGGAGCAAAATAAACTTGTGACAAGGTTTTACTGTACGAGAAAAATATTCCAAGTCATGAGTACCGTAGAAAATAGCTAAGAATTATTAATATTTGATGTAGAAGGGCAAATTCAACTGATATTTCCATGCACCACTGTACTGCTCTCATGTAGATGGCATAGCAAAATGAAAATAGATTTTTCCCTCCTAAGCGCGCACTCATTGTTTGCTTGACAGCGACGCGAACCACAAAACTGGTCACTTGGGTGCAATTGTTAGCCTCCCGTGCATTATTGTATCAACACGGGACGTGACTATCACCCCGTAGAGGAAATAGCTCACGTGTCCTTTTTCCTGAGCCTTGGTCCGTTTTGGTCCTCCGTGGGAGTCGGGAATTTATTCTAAAATGCACAATGTGTGTATCAAATAATCTGTATCAGTGCTGTCAATGTAAGATTTAAAGTCTATTCTACAGATAAGATTTAATCTTTAACAGTGATAGATAGCACTAATACATATCAAAAACTGTCAAAATATTACATGTGCACTAATAGTAAAGATTTTTTTAAATATAACATGTATCTGATGCTCATTATTTAATTAGACCGCATTTTTACTGGATAGTACTTTTGCAAATTGAAAATATATTTAATGATCAATGTTCAGATTTTCTATACATTTTTACATTATGCTGCTTTTGGGCAAAAAAAACCTGAATCCTCCCTTAAAGCAAGCATTTAGAGTAAATCACCAAGTAAAAGTATTAAAAACAAAGTACAAGTATGCAGGCAGATAACACAAATAGATATCATGTATCGACAATTATCGCAATGAGCTAAACGCCATATTTGACTTCCTGTGTGTGAATTTACTTGCTGAAATTTACTCTCACTGATTTTGGAGAGCAGCCCAGTTTCCCTTTGCATTCAAACCACGCAACACGTGCACCGAAGTGTTAATGATAGCGTCATAACATCAAACGTACTCTCCGCAGAACACATATTCGACCCAAATTATACGAAGCAAAGAAAAAATGACACTCTGCACGTTTTAATCGGCATAAACCGGATCTAGCTTAAGCATGAAAACTGGAATCGGCTTGGAAACTTGCTCCTTCCAATGGTTTCTTCTCTCCTAACCGTACGCCAAATATAGGTAGTCGACATTTCTCCTGAGATCATCTGTATGTACATTTAATAGTCTTTCCCATACTGAAAGAAAATATACAAAATCCGACATGATATATCATTTTAATGGCGGTGCAGGGACCAGGACATGAGAACGACCGCCATGTAAAGCTCCCAGTGAGAAGAGGCATCACCAGATGTCATGGCAAACAATAGCATTCCCACACATGCGAGGGCGGAGCCTAATCCATTCAAAACATTGCAATCAATACACGCCATATTTTCTACATCTATAGCACAAGTAAAGGAGCGTGTGTGAACAGACGTCAAGAATGTGGGTGTTTGTTTCACTTCCAGGGTGGGTGCGTATAATAGATGTGCACAGAAATGTGGGAATGCAAGTCAGGAAAGACCGTGTCCATATTCATTAAGTTCATGGGAAAATGTGGGAAATAAGAGCTTGGCTGGTGGGAAATATTGTTAATACATTCAAGGGTTTCCCAACTTGGCTAATTTTATATCTGCGGACATTTGATTCCTTCCAAATGGGCTGAAATATGGATGGATATTCCAATGACTGACACACCAATCAGAGAGAAGAATTGACAATTTTTACAGAAAGTAGGAGCAAAAAGGTGGAAAAAAGGACGTTGTATTCTCTTGCTTTTGACGAGCTCTTCCAAAACTGCCAAAAAATTAAAAATACAATTAAGATGTTGAAGTTATTATATTTTTCTGCTTTAAATTGAGGATATTCAAGATGATCGCTATCCAAGAAAATCCCCAAGTTGAGAAATACTTCCTTTTTAAAGTTTTCTCAAAAGATATTGGCGTCACCCCTGGTCAACTGAAGTATTGCATTTAGCAGCTAAAAACAACCGCGTAAAAAGTGAAAGTCGCTTGAAAAGGGTACCTTTGCGGTATTTTTATGTGTTTTTTTTCTCATGCTCATGATTACAAAAGCACACTCCCCCAAAAATGTAAGTTTCAGAGGTGGGAGTTTATTCATAAATCATTTCAAAATAGACACTTTACATTTAGAGGGCATCATCTCTCGTTTTGATGCCCGTTTTTAGGGAATATCTCATATTTGTTTAGTACTGTGAAAATAAAATAGTGTCTTAAGGTTTTTCTTTCCAATAATGACCCTTTATATCTTTCTGTCACAAAAATCTAAGAGCCATAGCTCGAGATAAATCAGCTGCCAGGTAATTTGTTCAATCACGACCTTTTTCAAGAAACGCTCATTCCATCCTTGCAAAGAAAAGCTGCAAAACACCTGAACAAGGTGCACTTCCAAAAATCCCAACAATATTCTGCATCTCGAGTTGACTTTGTAGGGTTTAAAAGGACCAAGTTTTTCACCTAGCAAGGGATCCAGTTCCAGGGCCCTCTGGTCTGCGCAAGGGAAAATTGTCCAAATAGCTTGATAAAAATACACTGCTTAAAAATAAACCTGGCTCCATCGTGCACTCTACCTGCAAAGCCACTTGTAAATCTCCTGAGCACTCGTATAAATATTTGGATGTGTTCTTAGGACGTCTTGCGTTGGCCGTGTTTAAAATTGCTTAACCTACTAAGCACGTTCCTAACCTGAGGCGTGCCGTGCAGTCTGCAGGGAAAATACGCTTAATTCCACTCAGTTCTTCAAGCGCATGAGCCGATGTTCTCGCAGGTCAGCGAATTTTTACGCGCCGAGCGACTTGGACGAGGATTCGCTAACACCCTTTTCAACAATAGCCTATTTTCCTTTCTAGTCTCTCGATTCTGCTAGCTTTCACATGGACATTTTCCACATTCTTATCCAATTCGTTGGTAAATAACGCAAGTTCTGTGCGTATCCGTTTATTTTATCCACTTAATTATCAGTACAATCACCATCATCTACTCCCACTAGGAATGTTTTGTCAATTAAGGCAAAATAACAATAACAATAATAATAGTCTGAGGTAGTACTAGTCTGCTGTTATCACAAATTGATGACATTTGATGATAAATATTGTTTTAAAGAGTATCAATGCGACCATTCATTCATTTTTTGTACAGTATGGTAGTAGTTAATACCATACATGAAAATTAGGGATATAAAATACAGCATCAAGGATTCTTAAAAAGGGTTTAATTGATCAAAAAAGCACAATTAATCCATTGTTCTTACATTTTAGTAAAGACTGTTGAAATCATAAACAGTGACTAGCTACTCTCATTCTTATGATTGAATAAATATTCCTTAGCATGTCTAAAGTTCTGATTTTAAGAATATGCTAAATCAACAACAGCAACTTCCTATTTAGACTGCTTGAACAAACAAACGTTAATGTCAAGGCAAGGGCTTCAATCTATCATTGCCCCCCGGCCGCAGCTTTGAGACCCCTGCTGTAAATGAAGCAGACACGACACTTGACCTCCAACAATGCTGTTTGTTCAGCTGTAAAACAATTAATAGCAGTAATTACAAGCAGGCATTTCTCTGGCACGCCTTGCGACATTCCGAGCATGAAAATGATGCTTTTACTCTGGAGCAAATGGGCTAATTGGAAAGCCAACGGAGACGTCCACTGCAGACACTACAGGGGAGAGAGACTTAAACCAAGGAATGTATCAAACCACAATACGTTGCTGGAAGCAGCAGTTGGTGGTCGGACTGTTCCGTCGCGTGACAAAAAAGTTGTTTCGCTCCACTTACACACCAAAGAATGTGGTGTCCTCCAATGGACTCCTATTCTCATCCGTGTACGCACTTTAATGTCATGGACTGTCCTTGCATGAGGACTTGGGTGTAGGATTGACATTCACATCCCCAACTAATACTATTAAAAAAATGATTTCCAGAGTGCAAAGGAACCGAGATGGCTTTCATTTCATACAAAGTTACTACTAAATTACTACTACTACCACTTCTACCACTATCTACTACCACCACAACAACTACTACTACCACTTCTACCACTATCTACTACCACCACAACAACTACTACTACCACTTCTACCACTATCTACTACCACCACAACAACTACTACTACCACTTCTACCACTATCTACTACCACCACAACAACTACTACTACTACCACTTATACCACTATCTACTACCACAACAACTACTACTACCACCACTACCACCACTATCTACTACCACTACTACAACAACAACAACAACAACTACTACTACCACTTCTACCACTATCTACTACCACAACAACAACAACATCTACTACTACCACTATCTACTACCACAACAACAACAACATCTACTACTACCACTATCTACTACCACAACAACAACAACTACTACTACTACTACCACTACCACCACTATCTACTACCACTACCACCACTACAACAACAACTACTACTACCACTACTACCACTATTTACTACTACTACCACTACTACCACTATTTACTACTACTACCACTACTACAACAACAACTACTACCACTACCACCACTATCTACTACCACAACAACAACTACTACTACCACTACTACCACTACTACCACTACTACTACAACAACTACTACTACTACCACTTCTACCACTATCACTACTACTACGACTACTACTACTATTACTACTACTGCGACTACTACTACTACTACCATTTTAACTTGGGTATGAAAGTAGAAATTGAAACTTGATCAAAAGCCATCAACCCTGTACGAACGAAACATTATACTTGAAAGTAATATTTCAAAATTGGGACCAACAGACAAAATGGGCACCTGCTAATGCAACATAGAAACACTTTGTTTGGATAAACATCGCCTGAGAAACACAAACTGGCAAGCTGTGGGCGGTCAGAGTGAAAAAAAAATAAAAGCCACATATGAATAGCCAAATTACGAAAACAATAGTCCATAAAATAGGGTATGATGGGCTGATCTGTAAGCTATAGTCATTTTTGAATGGCAGCTTTGAAATGATGCACCTTGAATCTCGAAATAGAGAACTAGACGGATGACCAACTGTAACATTTTCATAAATTTTGCCTAGGTGCGTATTTGTTCGCGTGTGGCCAGATGATGTCAATCATTTCCAAGCAGGCCCGCAAAGACGAGGTGACAAAGGCCCACCGCCAGTTCACCTTTCGGGGGATGCGCACTCTGGCAACCTCCGGGGGAGCGTTTCCTCTCCACGCACTGTATGCCAGGTGACCCCCTCCCACACCGTTAATCAGGAAGCCGGTGTCAAGCCCGTTGCTTTGTTTAGCTTTCACAAACACGGAACACCCTCGGAGAGTGCACGGCCTCTTTCCACTGTCCGCCGCCGCTGCGCACAGACAAAGCGGTCCTCGCCCGTGACAGCCCCTCGTTTTCCCAAATTAACTTGGACAGAAAAACACGGGCCTTCATTATGGATGAGCGGAAATATCGATTCAAAAGATTTCAGAAACCGAATCCTCGACCCGAGGATGAGTTTTAATACGACCGCGTTTGTGCGTTGCTCTTTTATGTAATATGATAACATGAGCCTGAGGATATTGGATTTTTTTTTTCTCGCCAGTTGCTGATTTAATCTGAGTTGCAACCCAATAAAGGCTCCACTCGAATGTCTCCGAAGGACTGTAAAACGAAACGTTGTTGCCAGCTTTTTCTGATTCGCTGCCAGGGGTGATAACTCTTCCGATCCCGAGAACGTTCATGTTTTGTTGCATTTGGGAGAAATTTCATCCAAAAGCTTGACTGTTGCAATATCAGAACTCGCCGGACATGTGAGAAAAAGCACCGTTTTTGATAACCTGTATTGTCACAGCCCATAGTTAGATAAGCTACTTGCATCATATTGTAATATAAAACGTTTTTTTGGTACTTCTTAAAATGGTTCAAAATCCTGTGCGACTGTTTAAATCTGAGTAGCAGCAGGAAAAAAGTATTTTAAAAATCCTTATTATTAGCAGCAGAAAAATGTATTCTAAAAATCCCTAACATTGACAGCAGAAAAAAATATTCAAAAAAAATTCTAAAAATCCCCAATAATGGTAGCAAGCAGAAATAAAATCTAAAAATCCTTTATAGTGTCAGCAGAAAAAAAAATATTGTAAAAATCCTTAACTATCACTAGCATAACCTGTCATGAACTTCAGATAACATCAGATGGCATCCTGAGCATGACGTTTTGCATCCTCTTCCCTCCACACTTAGCAGCCCACAAACTTTAGGCACTTTGCAATGTGCAACTTATGTAACGGTGCGGCTGATTTAGCAAACCGCGACCACGGCTTACATCAAAGCCTGGGGAATATTGGCATTCCGCTTCAAACGGCCTCACATTCCTGTGCCAGAAGCCATTAATAATGCGTGCAAATGTGGCCCGCTACACTGTTGGGATAAAACGCCCGACCGATAAACCCCAATAATATTATGCTTAGTATATTCATGACAGTACAGTGAACTTTGCCTATTTCACTCATATGTATGTCAACCAATGTCATACTCATATTGGCAGGGTTCACTAGCAATATTAAGGTAGGAATAATGAACCAAAATCAAATTTAGCCCCTTAATTTTGAGTAATTTTTCCTTAAAAATGGTCAATTTCAATTTTAAACAGACTTTGACCAAACTTTATTTAATGGCGTAAAGCAAAAAAATACGTGCTGTATCTTTTTTTATATATAAATTGTATAAAGACATGAATAGGGAAGCCTGGTGTACTTTTACATCTCGGTTTGACGTATTACAAGACTTGAACATGCTCAACGTGAAACCCCAACATGAGTTCTGCACATCTAGGGACGTCAAAATGACTTGTAGTCTACATAATTTACCTGAATACAACATTTGTACACCTACAATGATGCCAGATTGTCATTTTCGTGTGATTGCATGGTTTCTAGAGTCCTGGATTGTTCATTGTAGAAAAATGAAATGCTAAATAACAGGCCTGGTGCGCATTTAAATGGAAAATCTCTGACCCTATCCGAGCTTTTGCTCTTAAACCCGAGGACTAATTGCTTCGCACACTGCACCGTGTTGCGCATTCGGTTCAGCGCGTCGCGAGTGATGCTGCGTTCCGAACCAAGAACGACTCGGAATACGAACGATGAGCATGCAAACGCCAGAAAACCAAATATTGCGATTTCTCGGCTGAGAACCATCGTTCCAAAAGGGGACATCCGTTCTTATTTTGGACGTTGGCGTGATTGCTGGTGGCATCATCAACTCGCAAGGATGAGCAAAACGCGTTTCGCCTCGCATCACCGCGATGCTGCCGCGTGAATATAGTCATGACAACGTTCAGGTTCCAGAAATCGGCGTCTTACCGGGGGTGCTCGGTCCCGATTGGGGACAGGATCGCGTCGAAATGAGAGGTCCGATCCTCGATGTCGTCATGAGAAAGCGTGCTCTCTCGCAAATGAACGCGGCCAAGTCGTGCCGCTGTCAGGTTGGCGTTGGGAAGCAGCCCGCCGCTTCCTGTGACGACACAGCCGCGTGAACGAGCCCTTTAGTGGCGTGAACGCGCACCGGGGTCGAGCTACTGCTCATTCATAAAGGCGCGCGCTTGCTGGGATTGCAAACTCAATTTGGGAGTTTTTGCAGGTGCGTGCATAAAATATTAAAATACTATAAGACTAGAACATTGAGGAGGTTTGGGTGTGCACATACTGGGGCTGCTTTGCTTACCCTGGTACTGGATGCCATCAGTTTTCTGGGACTGGTCTGCACGCAGGTTTTATTGGTCCTTGGCAAACAACATTACATGTATTATTTAATTAGGTGTACACAAGTTAAAATGAACAGCAGTTTTATTGGATCTTGGTCAATTAGATTGCATGTATTATTTAATTGGGTCTAGACAAGAAGTTTAGGTTGTGGATCAGTCGGCCAAGCGTCCTTGAAGTGGCCGAAGTTTGATTCCTGGTTCTTAAGGTTATGGGAGAAATGTTTTATGCCAGATTTCATATTATATGACCACCAACTGGAGTTTATTCCAATAATAACATGTTTTCAATTGTTTTGCCTTGAAATATTGACTATTTAAAGGCAATTGGCATTTTTTTTTCCCACAAAAATGTAGACTGCACTCAGAAAATGCCTTGGTCATCGTTCATTTTTTTGTTATTGACATTTTTAAAGCTGGAAAAATATACCACAAAGCAGTAGATTTGGTTTTTATAACTTTGAACAACACTGCCCCCCTCTGCGGTTTGGAAGAACATTCAACCCTGCACACTTGGAAGATGATTATGTTTATTATTGGAAGCAAGAAAAATTGAATGATTTTCTCGGAGTACATTGAGACAATATTGATTATATGAGATTTGTGTTTTTCTAAATAAATGAATTTGCACAACACCAACAGCGGGATAGAAAACTGCTTATCTGTCAAATGGAAAACACTATTAAATGACTAGTTTTATTCAGCTGCAACTGCAAAACTAAAGTGTTTATTGTCAAAAACATGAAATCGTGTGCACGAATATGCAAATTGCGTGTGCTCACTAAAAAAGAAACAACCCTTGCATTTATTATCAAAAATAGACTAAAGATCCCAAGGTAACAAAATACTTGGCGATAAATACACATTACTTTAGAGAAGTTAGAAATGTGTCGGCGTTCTTCAGACTGAGCCGACAAGAATTTTGGGAACGTTTTTCTTCCTAATTCGAATCATCTTCATCCCGCCATCTGTGGAACACAATGGGAAAATTGTAAACAATTGAAAATAAGCACAAATTGTACTTCTACAATGGCGCCAAGTGGAAAAAAATACTCCCTTTGAGGGTTCTACACTAGAAAAATATGACTTTTGGGTATTGGGGCAAGGCAAT